>NW_021318883.1:270290-342528 GCF_001605985.2 Dendrobium catenatum
AAATTAACAATTCAGTTTTGGATAAAAGAAAGGTTTCCTAACTTAAGCATTTAATTGGATTGAATTTGAATTTGAATTTCAAATCCAATTCCAATTTATTTGATTGCTTAAATTAAGGAGGTGATTTAGGTAACATTAAATGCTAATGAAACCCAAACATTTCAGAATTTTGAAAACTGAAATAGGATGGAAATAGGGGTGGCGGCTGCAAGGAGGGAGGGGCCGGTGGACTGGAGTGGCCGGCGGCTGCTGGGTGGGGGTTTGGGCCGGCGGGAGGGAGACCTGGCTGGGGCCGGCGGGAGGGGGTTTTGCTGGGACAGGATGGCCAGTGAGGCCGGCGGCTTGGCTGGGACGGGATGGCCAGTGAGGCCGTCGGCTTGGCTGGGCCCAAGGGAGGCGGCACTAGGATGGAGGGGAAGGGAAATTTTGAAGAAATCTGAGAATTTCTTCCAACGATTTCCTCGCCTCGAATTTTTGCTCAACTTCACCTTCACACTACAAGCATGATTAAATCTAGAACTCACGGAGAGATCTAGTTCTACCTTTGAACTCACTAAGAGATCAAAGGGAATGCACTCACAAAGAGAACAAAGGAGGATAATTTTCATTTCATCAAAAACTAAAAGATTACAATGCATAATGCCTAAAAGAAAAGAAAAGACATAAACGCCCTCGGGGCTACATAAGTCAAACAATGCCCTCAGGGGCAAACTAGGAAAACTAAGAAAAGAATACATGACATAAGCTGTAAAAACTCAAAAGTAGAGGCTCTGGATCGTAGCCGTCAATCTGCGCCGTCGGTTATGGTACACGTGTCGAAATCTGATGTCCCCATCACATTCTTGTTAGGTGCTTACATGAGATGCTAAATTGATAAGAAACACTTGTAGATTTCAAGTAAATCCTATCAATATCAGAAAATCGGCTAGAAACTCTTCCAAACTCAAAAAAAAAAAAGGAACACAGTAATTTTATTGCAAGAATTAAATAGATTAGAAGAAAACAACAAGATACAAGCGATCCTCTATTCGAGAAGAGGATCGATCTCTCCCAATCTCTAGATGAATCTAGAGCCCAAAACCTAAACCTAGGAGATCCCAAAATCAACCAAATTCAAGATGCCCTAACCCTAGGAAAACAAAGTAGTTTATGCATACAAATCAAAAGGAAATCCCTAAACAGTCCCTATATTCAAATTCCCTCCTAAACTTTCATAAAAATCCTTCTTAAATCAGCCCGTTGGAGGTTTGCGGTCCGCTCGGTCTCCATGGGAGAGGCGGAACCTTGGCTTCTATTTGCTTGGGCCGGTCCCGTGTGGACCGGCTAGACCTGTCCAATGGACCGGTCTAACATAAATATATTTTATGTGAATTATTTACATCTTTTTATTAATGTGTCCTTTGGTATACTCATTTTTCTTTGTACCCTGACAATTACTTTAGCTGCCTGTCTTAGTTATGGATGTTTTATTTATTATAATGCACCCAACTAACGGTAATTTTTCTCCACTATATTTAAAATAGATGATACTCCAACTTCTATTTAAATTCAATTATCATGTATTTGAGGTCTTAGATGTAATAGGATTGCAACAACTCAGTAACGCAGAATTTCATTGAGAGCATGACCTTGGCCAGTTCTGAACATTTAGACAACATAAGACTCGGCTCTAGTATTTCAAGTAAATTAGGGTCTTGATTTGATTATTATGTTTGAGGCCTTAACAAATTTTGACATGCAACAATTGACTTAAACAAAGCCTTACGAGCCAAACCTAGACCTGCTCTGAGAATTATTAGAGGTAAAACATGATAATAAGAGCCTTCCAGCCTGGCCATTTCAGTAGTATTTTGGTTCAACCAAACCTTAATCTTGTTATTTATTGAAATCTGGTTTAGCCTAAACTTTCTCATTGCAGGCACTAGCAGAGATTTTAAGGCCGATGTTCAATTGCACAATTGGGTATTGAGATATTTTTCATTCGTGGGGAGTTGCATAAGCTAGCCTCAAGGCCTTTTGAGGCATAAGGCTCAAAATTAAGAAATTGCGTAAAGTGAAAGTAATGGTTAAAAGTTATTTTTATATAATACCCAAATAAATGTTAAATGATGACATTAATTTTCTATTAAATTATGAAATAACAAATTGACATACTTATAAAATAATAAATTGCATAAATCGTAAGGTGGCAAGCAATAAATTATGTGAAATATAATTGAATTTCAAATATTACAATGGGAAAACAACTTAAAATATAAGAATTGCGTATAAGTATCACATAACATTAAGTTCAACTCTAAATTTCTTTCTCAGTTCCCTATTCATTTATATTTAATTCTTAAAAATGATGAAATAGTTGGCAACAACTTAGAAATCATTTGCGCTGTCTCCCTAAGGGGGTCTTTATTTGAGTCGTCGTCATAACAAATTGGTCTCTCCCCTACTTTATCCTGTGGAGTCCAATGTCTCCCAATCTACTTCTTATTCATTTATTTCATTTATTTTCATCTTTCATAAATGTTTGTCATCATCATAAAGATGAAAATAATACTTCAAAATTTTTAGAGAAGAAGATGGTGGTGGTATGTGGCTTCTAAGTGATCCTCACAACGAATATGACAGTGGTGGCTGTGACGAAGGCTGCGGGTTGGAGGTCAAGGCAGCTGAGAGGGAGCTACTGCCACTCGTGGGTGCATGAAGCATGATTTGTTAGGTGCTTTAGTTTAGGATTTATGTTAGTTTTGATAAAAAATATATAAAAAAGGTGAGGCGTACGCCACTGAGGTGAGACATGCCTCATAAAAAAAAGCCCGAGGCATAAGCCTTGAGAGGTTTTTCATTGGAATTGTGTTGAGGCGGGCGTCATAGTGAGCCTCATATTGCGCAATTTTAAACAATGCGTGAGGCCTTTGCAAGAGATTTTTGGAGTGCAGTCTGGATTGGCTCTAGGAATTTCGGAAGCATTGCAGCTGATGGAATATGCATGTGTGACCATGCTAGGTTTTAGAGCAATGTCTAATATGCCCTTGATGTTTGATGCAGATGATGTTGACACTCGTTAGTATTATTGAATACTCTTGCCAAATCCAGATGGCATGTGGCTGATATCTACGTAGCTGGGTCCTCCTTACTCGATTGACACTTTAACTTGAGCGAACTCATGAATCCTTAAAGGCATATTGATGATTGACCAAACAACAAATGCGATGCGCTTCTATTGATCTGTCATAGTGGATTAAGAAGTGTTTAGTCAACCTAGATATCCCATTTTAGCATGCTCACTAAACTATTGTGAAATTGGCAAGGATTCGTGTCATAACACGGCGCAATAGATTTTCCCTTAGAGAGGGGGTATAATTCATAGGCTCTATTTAGCACTTTTTGTGCAGTGTTATGTGACTGATTAAAGTGAATAATTGTTTTTTTTTTAATTATGATCTACAGTGTTGTAAGAGACGTTATTTGATAAAAAGTTATGTGATGCTGATATGAGTGAATAAATGACTAAACAAATATTATTATAAATTATATTGTAGTATAATATGATAAATTAATAATAAATAATATACTATTAATTTAAAATAATAAAATTATTATTTTTATTAAAATAGAACAACTAAATTTCATGATAGTGCTTTTCTATGAAGCCATAATATAGAGCTTCTGTGATATGATATAAGGATTAAATGACTAAAATAAATATTATTATAAATTTATATCATTATAATAATGATGAATTAATCATAAATAATATATCAGTAAACTACAACAACAACATCAAGCCTTTATCCCAGTTCGTGGGATTGGCTACATGAATCATTTTTCTCCATTGTGTCCTGTTAATAGTCAAATTCTCATTTAAATCTAAAAAAGAAATGTCATTTCTAATATTTTCTAACCAAGTCTTTTTAGGTCTACCTCTACATTTCTTAACATAAGCCAAATCTAATACATATACTTTCCTAACCGGGTCATCGAAAGGCCATCATTTTATGTGACCAAACCATCTAAGGCGACTCTCCCTAATCTTATCTTCCACTGGAGCTACTCCAACCTTTTCATGTATATACTCATTTTGTATCATGTCTCTAAGAGTAAAGCCACTCATCCACCTAAGCATCCTCATCTCTACAACACTTCACTTAATATTATGGTTCTCTTTTAATGACCAACATTCTCCACCATAAAGCATTGCAGGTCTTACCATCATCTTATAGAATTTTCTCTTGATTTTGAGGGGGGATTTTCTATCATACAACAAGCCTGATGCATTTCTCACTTCAACCATCCAAATTAAATTCTGCCTATAATATCCCCTTCTATTTCACTATCACTCTGAACAATAGACCCATGATATCTAAAACGTGTACTCTTGTTAATGACTTGATCTTCCAAAGTCACAAACCCTCCACTAGATTTATTATTGCTAAAATTACATTTCATATATTTAGTTTTAGATCTACTCAAATGAAAACCTTTTGACTCTAAGGTTGACCTCCCTAATTCAAGTTTACCTTCAACTCCCTTTCTAGTTGTATCAACTAGAAGAATATCATCAACAAAAAGCATACATCAGGGTACAACCTCTAGCAAATGTCTAGTGAGAACATCCATGACTAAAGCAAAAAGATATGGGCTTAAGGCTGATTATTTATATAATATAACATAATAAGAAGAAACTTGGTCAAACCACCTTGTGTTTGAACACAAGTAACAACACCTACATATATATCCCTAATGACTTGAATATAAGCATTATTAATTCATTTCTTTTCTAGAACTTTCCACTGCACTTCTCTTGGAACTTTATCATATGCTTTCTCTAAATCAATAAATATCATATAAAGATCCTCCTTATTCTCTCTATGCTTCTCTAGCAAACCTCTCAAAAAATGAATAGCTTCCATAGTAGGCCTACCCAACATGAATCCAAATTGATTTTGATCAACATTAGTATCACGTCATAACCTATGCTCCATAACTCCCTCCCAAAGTTTTAAAGTATGACATATTAGCTTAATTCTTTTATAATTACAATCTTATGCATCATGTTTATTCTTAAAAATAAGAATCAATACACTCATTCTCCCCTCACCTGACATCTTTTTAGTTTTCAAAATAATATTAAAAAATTTAGTAAGCCAAGAAAACTCCATCTCCTAAAGCATTTCCGCATCTCTATTGGAATATCATCAGGTCCAATAACTTTTTCACACTTCTCTCTAACTTCGGTTTTACTAATACGTTGATAAAAACAAAAATCTTTATTTTCATTTAGGATGTTAAGGTCACTAAAGTCAATCATATTCTCACAATCTTCATTGAAAAGTTTAGCATACTATCTCATCCACCTTTGTTGAATATTTTTAAATAAAAGTACTTTTTTAATTTTCATCCTTAATGCACTCCATTTGCACTAAATCCTTACTACTCTTATCTCTTTGTTTGGCTAACTTTTATCTTTCGCCCTCCTTAATATCTAATTTATTATATAAATTATTAAAGCTAAAATCTTTGCATCGCATATTGATTTCTTACTATTTACGAGCATCTTCATATCTTTCCCATTTATCAAAGTTTTTACAACTAAATTATTTTTTATAATAAATATTTTTATTTTTAATATTTTCTTGCACATTTTGATTCCAATTTTTTTTTATTATTAGGAGCTTTTCCCTTTAATACTTTAAGCACATCGTTTGTTTTATTCTTAATATAACTAGTTTTTTTCACATAGCATTAGCTTTCTCATGCACAAACAAAATTTTAAAATCTAGAATCTTACTTTCAAAATTATTTTTGTTAATATTTTTCAAAAGCCCCTTTCTAATCTTAGAATAATACAACAACAACAACATCAAGCCTTTGTCCCACTATGTGGGGTCGGCTACATGAATCTTTTTTCGCCATTGTGTCTGGTTAAAAGTCAAATTCTCATTTAAATCTAATAAGGATAATCTTAGAATAATGTTTTACTTTATTTTTCTTATAAGAAAATAATAAATTTGAGTTTTATTATATCTATTTATAAGTGATTAAATGTTCATCTATTTTCTTAAATAAAGTATTAGCAATCGCGGACTCATAAGCTATTGAAAAATTTAATATGATCTTACTACCTTTATTAGTCACTCCAAACTCATAGCCACCATAAATGCTTTTAAATCATCTATCTCTCTACCAATCATAGCATCAAAACAATATATCAGTAATCTAAAATAATAAAATTATTTATTTATTTAAATAGAACAACTAAATTTCATTAAATTACTCTTATGAATCGGTTGGGATAGAATTTTAGAGATTTGCTGACACGTATCACATTTTTATCTGGCTATATATATATCTATATTTGCTTTTCTGAATTTTTTGTGGTGAGATGTATAACTGTTAGCTTTAAGTAAGGTGTTGCCTACTTATTTAGAAGGAAAAAAATTTATACTATTGGTAAACTTTCAAAAAATCACTTTTTTGACAACAATTATACAACTAATTTTAGAGACACTTGTAGTCTCCCCCCAAATGGATCCTAACTGACCGGTAAAAGAAAGCTGATTTTCAGCTTGGTGCGACAGAACTTTATATCGCAACACTAGTTAATTTGTTTAAACAAATTAGCATTTACATATGAACAATCTGATGTCCATGGACCTGGAAAATGAAAGGATCTTAGGAAAGTGAAAGGAAAAACGGAAACACACGAGTCCTTCCTGATTGTGTTTTTTGCAGAAGAGCAGGTGTAATTAATTGATTGAACTTACTTTATAGTTCGTCGTCAATGTAACGATAACCTTGAATTTGCATTAAGTTAAAATTTTCTAGACAATCATTGATAGCTTCATTGAAGCAGGTTACGAACAGGAAATTCAAACTATTATATGTTAGCTGTGTTTTTACCCCTAATACATTCTATATGGTAGTTGTTCAGCCATTTGGAAATTTCTCTGTCCTCGTTATAAGATATTCTTATCATCCTTGTTTACGGAATACTGAATGCAGTATCTACTCTTGCAAGTCATACTTTGTTCAATTAAAATATGTCTCGTTTACTCGCTTCATGTAATCTGCTTACCCAGGTAAAGTATTCTCTTGAAGCTGCAAGTCTAGCTGAAAATAATGCATCTCTTGGGATATATGATGCTTCGGCAGGTAATTGCGGGAACAGATCTTTATTGCATTATACAGTAAATTTAAGATGACAATTTTACTGATTCGTTCAATCCTAATTTTGATTTAGCATCTTCTCATTTTACTGATTCGTTCAATCCTAATTTTGATTTAGCATCTTCTCTCCAAGCAAGATCTTTAGCTGAAGATGCATTCTTCCATCCGTCAATTATGTCAATTAGTTATTCATCTCTGGAGCATTATTTTGCTATATACATGGTAAGCACTCTACTCTTTTTACCTCAAAATCCATCCTTTTCTCAATTGCATATGTAAACTTTCTCTTGTTGCTCAGTGACCTTATGATTGCATCATTTATATTGACTTTCCAGTTCAATATATTTAACCAGATTTGAATTTTTAGTAAGGAATGCACCCAATAAGTTACCCTAAAGAGATATACAAGTGCCAGAGCTGCCTTATGTTTTATCAGAAAAGTACTTTGTTTAACAATCAAGTTTTCTTACATACGTAGCTTTGCCACTATCCTTAAGAACAGAAGAACAAGTCCTACAATTCTCAGAAAAGATGGCTGAAAGGTATTTCACAAAATTTGAACACTGAATAGCAGATAGAGAATTATAATAACTCTCCCAACTGAAACAACATATAAGCTTCCATGAACGAAGATCAAGTTTATGTGTCTATTATAACTAAACCCAGTAAACTTGAAAACTTTTTTTTTTTTAAGTTCAGTATTGAGCTGCAATCATAATTTCATGAAGTGTAACTTACACCTTTTTTATGCGTTTTGTAGCCATTTTTCGCACCTGTATCATTGCATTTGATCCTGGCAGTTGTAAGAGAAATAGGACGGTATAGGAGAGAGCGGGCGAAGTATCTGTCATTCATGGCAGAGCAGGCCAAGACTTCCTAGTTAATTAAGGCACTTGCAGACCCGTTTCTTGGATCAAGATGCTGCAGCAGAAAGAAGTTTACAGGCACTCTCTTTCCACACATTATATCTTTGACAGTTAGGAAGAACCAATGTTTTATGGTAATTTTTACCCAACTATATTTTCGATGTCTAAGTTAACATATGATTATAACTTTGTGTAGTAGATAATCACTGGTGGATTTTTTTTTTCTTAATTTATTTTGTTTTGATTGTTTTTTTTTTTTTTTTTTAAATTTTTTGTTAATTTATGTGAACTATTCTTTTTTTTATTTTATGATGTTATTTTTTATAGGCCTCAGGAAAATGTTAAATAAGCAAACTGATATTGTTGCGATGTCATTGCTGAAGAATTAGTTTATGTTGATATTTAGATTTCGTTTGAGATAAATTCTTACTTTTTTTTAATTTAAAAAATTTTTGTATTAGAAAGTTGTTTTAGACAAATATAAGATAGCTATATTCCAAACGAAGTCTTAATCAATTTATTTTCAATGTGTTACTATTATTGATATATATATTTTCCGAGTTTTTGAAATTTTAGTAATTTAATTTTAGTATTTTACTAATTGTTTTGCAAAGGATCGCAAATTCTAACATTTTTTCAAAGTTTTGTGATAAATTATTATGTTTTCTTATAAATATTAAAATGATTATTTTTTATAGAAAAAGGAATTATAAAACTATTTTTTTTTTTAATTTTTATTTCCTCTAGAAGTTAGAGTAGTCGTTTGATTAGAGAAAATTTAGTGTATTAATCGTTAGATAAGTTAGAACATAATGTATGAGTAACCGTTTAATTAATGATAATTAAAGAGAATAAGGTGTCAATTAATTATAATTATTATAAACAATATCTTTTATTTATAATAGTTATAATTTAACTTTGGCTAGTGGTTGCTACGAAAAAAGGTGTTTAGTTATTGCCTCAGGTTACCTGAAGTCCTGAAGTAGGAACAATTATTACGTCCTCCGATTGGATGCAGAGAAGCATCCGGTCGTAGGCAAAAAAAACTCGGTACCGAGGTGTCTCCCTCCGAGCCAGCCTCGAAGACTCCGGCTCCATCTTGAACACCTCCTCCGACACCGAGGTTATCCTCCACCTTATCGCCAACTCCAACTCCCGTCCTTTAATCTCCCGCATCGTTGATGCCTGCGAGGCCCTCCAAGGTGCCTATTCCCTCGTCTTCCTTGCCAAAAACAAGCTATTTGCTGCCCGCGACGAAATGCCGCAAATATCGATCAAATACTGAGCAAATACCGAGTAGTACCTAGCAATACCGAGCAAATACCGAGCATATTCGTTCCGGGTTGGGTCGTCGGGCCGCACGGTAAAGAATAAGAGCACGTGACGATATATTATAGGCTACCTGATGTATCTCAACGTCAGGTAACCTGAGGCAATAAAAATTCCTCACAAGGATGCTGTCCAATAATATCACAAGTGGAGTAAAAATCAAATGTAAGCCCATCTGGGTTGGGAGAAGAATTTTTGAAACCCGAGATAACAATTACTTAAATTTCTACATTGGTTTTTACCCAAAAAAAAAAATTTCTACATTGGTGCTGAGTATCTCGCAGGAAGTCCATTGGCGGTGGTAAGGACACTCACATCTAGTAGGTCTCATAATTGAGCTCACCTGAGAGTTATCATATTTTACTTGTCAGAAAGCACAGAAGGAAGTCTTTGCTCAAGAGGGCAATCAAAGACCCTCACTGATATGCCACCATAGCTTTTTTTTTTTTATCGTCCATGAATCTCGAGGTATATTTAAGTTAGAAATTTTCAAAATTCAATTCAAGGTCATATAAACTCAAATTTTAATCAAACTTATAGTCAAAATGAACATCTCAAAGAGATGAACTCAACGACACCAAAATCAATCCAATTTGAACACCAATGGGTCCAAATCATGGACCCGAAGATTTTTTTGTTTGGAAATTTCAAAGTCTGAATTGGATGACCAAATGATATCTAAATATGACATGTTTATAGTCGAATCGAGCGGCTCGGCGATACGAATCCAAAGAGCCCAAGATAGTTGAACTTTGACATCATTAAGACACTTAAACATTTGAAACATGCTTTATGATCGGGGGAGTCAATACTGACCATCTGATGGATCACTTCGAACATGCCTTAGATCTTATCTATACTTATGGGGCGTGTCACTCATAAAAATCTATAAATAAACCTCCACTCTCTGCATGAGGGATACCTTTGGATGGAGAGTGGAGATTGGAGAAAATTTGGATGAAAATTGAAGAGAGCTCTAAGGCTTCAAGATATCCAGCAGCATCACCGGCAAACCTCCGTCGGCCGTCGCGGGACCACCAACCAACCTTCGGACTTTCACTTGACCACCGACTATTGCAGGACTTCCACTTGGCCACCGACCATCGTCTGACCACTGCCCCGGCCGTTGACCACCACGGTCGAACTTTTGCTCGACTATTATTGGACTATCGTCGGTCCGCCCACCTTCACCATCTATCAACTGCAATCCCTCCGGCCTTGATCGCCCGCCGACTACAATCCTTTTGTCCTCCATTTCTTGTTGACTATGGTCCCTTAGATCTCTGTCGCTTGCTGCTATGATCCCTCCGACCACTGTCGCTCGCTGACTACGACCCCTCTGTTCTAGGTTGCCCATCAAGTACTGTCCTTCCGACCTCCGTCTCCCACCGACTACAGTCCCTCTGATCCCACAGACTACCATCAAATCCAAAAACTCTCTTCCCTTCTCAGACATTCACCCTCTCATAAACCCTTCTTCTTATACCAACCATGCTTGCCACCATCCCAACCTTCTCATTAAACTATGATCTTATCTCTTATGTAGTTTCTCCTGTGGTGCCTCATAATCTAATTTAAAAGAATTTTTTTTAAGTTACACAACCAGAGCTATCAAATATTTTTTATCGATATAAATATAAATGAAAATAAAACTATCGATCAAAATATCAATCTTCACATCTTCATTCATTTCCCAAAATTATGAAAAAAAAAAGTGTAATTAAAATACTATAATATCAATTCTATGAGGAAGATGGTTTGTGATTTGGATTTATATTGACTCCATAAAAAAAAATTTATTTGACTGGGTTAAAATACAAGCTATTATAGCTCCTCCCACATCCAATTGTTCAAAGCAAATTTCTAAAGCAATTAATCATATAATTATCAACTTTATCTCTATCTACTTTGCTATGGATATGTCATCCTCCTAACCTCTCTCAGACATGGGAAATATTGGTCAGAAGTCTCCTATAAACTTTAGTAATACCAATATCTCTTTTGATCCTCCTAATCAAGGCCACAACTCCTCATTCTTGCACAACCCAGGCCTATAAACCCTTATTTACTCTATCTCTTTTGCTCCCAAAGTGAGAAATATAAGATAAAAGAGGGAGAGGGGGCCCTAAAAGTAAACTAATCTCTTGTGTTTTTTCCTAACATTAGTGCTTGGAATGTTAGAGGATTAAATGATGACGCCCTATGAATGATTACCAAAGTTTTATTAGAGATTACAATTCATATGTGCTTTATCTTACTAAAACCAAATTTAATGAGGATTCTATTGAGGGTGCTTCTGGTTAAAGGAAAAATAATATCTTCAATCAGAAGAATAGTTTCAATGTCTTTCATATGGCTTAAAATGGTCACATTTAGGCCAATTGGGATTCCAACATTATCAACTTCATCACTTTAAAAGATTATCCACAATACATTCATGGTCAACTCATTTTTATGTTAATTTATGCAAGTAATAATACCACTGAGAGAAAAATTATCTGGGAGGCTCTTCTCAACATCTCCATGAATATATCATAAGGGGTGATTTCAAAGATGTTAGAAAGGTTGAGAAAAAAATGGAGGAAATCTAACCCCTAAAATTAAGCTCTGGGATTTCAATAATTGTATATGCAATGTTGGTTTGACTGAGCTTCTTCATAGTGGTTTATCTTATATTTGGTACAATATATAGATTTTCAATCCTATTAGATGCTTGTCGAATTGTGCTCTTTGTAAAAGTGCCAGGATGACCACATATTCTCTATCACATTACAAAATCCCGAGTCCCCTCTACTCATATTACTCTTCTATTCTTCAATTAGGCTCCCTTGTGAATAGTTACACTAAATTTATGTACATCATATCAATGGACATCCTATATATATATATATATATGATCAAATAAAGAGCAAAGTGTGTTTGGATATTAAACAGGGAGTATGATCTTAAGTTTCTTTATAAAAAAAAAAAAAGGAGAGCCAATGTAAACACCATCAAATAAATCAATAGAAGCAGTGGCCCTATAAACTCCCAAAAAGGCATTTTTGATGAAGCCATTAACTACTTTTATACCTTTTTCAATAAATTTATTATCTCATATCATGATGAAAATATCCCCTTGGGCCCTAAGTTCACTTTAGAGGAAAGAAATTATCTAGTTTAGAGGAAATAAATTATCTAGTTCTCCATTGAGCAGATCAAACATGCTCTATTTAAAATTGATAATGATAAATCTCTTACACCAGATGGTTTCTCTCCCAGATTCTTTAAATATTCTTTGAATATTATTGGGAATTATTTTATTCAGCATATCCATCACTTCTTCTAAAATGACTCATGGTAAAGTGAAATATAATGCTACCACATTGATTCCCAAAACTTTAAGCTCTTTTACCATGGCTAGATTTTGATCAATTTCTTTATGTAATGTGACATATAAGTTCATTTTAAAAAAATTGGCCAATAAACTAAAGAGACTCATGCCTAATTCAATTTACCACTCCCCATCTTCCTTTACTAATGGGAGAGATATTGCAGACAATGTCATTCTAGCTAATGAAATTTTGATGTTTCAAGCAAGACTCCATCCCTAAGGCTGCTTGTGTGAAGATTGATCTACAAAAAACTTACAATGTAGATAAAAAGTTTCTATGTAACAAACTGATTAATTTGTACTTCCCTCCAACTTTTGTCAATTGGATTAAGGTCTGCACTGCAAAGTTATCATGCTTTGATATCATCAATTTGGAGATGTAATTATGTTGACTACAATTAGGGCCTAAGACAGGGAAGTCCTCAATCTCTTTACTTTTTTACATTCATCATGGATTCTTTTTTCTAGATTAATGGAGTCATCTTGCTCAAATGGGACATTCTCTCCCATTTCTAAAGCAAAAGTTGAAATTTCGCATTTAATATATTTAATTTATTTTTTGGTCTTTCGGCTTGCTAACATCAATACTTCATCACAATAACATAATATTCTATGTACTTTCAACATGAACACTAGACTATCGGTGAATCCTACCAAATCCAACATCTATTTTTCTAAATCTATTAGCTGTTAAATGTTGGTTCATTTCCATAGTGCTTATGGTTTTAATGTCAAACCTCTTTCATGGAGCTACATGGGGATCCTTAGTAGCTTTCAAAACTAATCTCTCACCTTATACTCTTATATTGGAAAAGCTTATGGATGGTTTGGTGGTTAGAAGCAAAAAATTCTCTCTTTTGCTGGCATTTTTTTATTGGTCTAATCCACCCTTTTGAATTATCTTTACTATTGCATGAGATATGTTTGTCTTTATAAGAAGCTTATAAAGAAGATTACAAGCTTGATTAATAATTTTCTCTATGCAAATGAAACTGACAATAAATTTCATATCATCCCTTTCAATTTTATTACTATCACAAGGGATTACGGGGTTTGGAACCACCATCTATTGACACCCATTAAATTCTAGTTAAAGTATAATCATTTGGAAACTCTGCAACTCTCAATCCAATCTTTCTAGCTAGCTAGTGCACTAAAGTTTATGGTAACACCTTTCCAATCATTCTTCCCCCTTTGGAAATATCTTCAAACCTTTGCTTTAAAATTAAAATATTTGATGGAATTATTTAAGGTGAATTTTGATTGTAAGATCTCCATCTTTTGGGGCCATACTAATTGTTGCGGGCTTGAATATACGTGGCGATAGAGTTTTAATTATACGTCTTAGCTTTGCACGGATATCCAGCACACACACAGAGAACACAAGATTTTTACGTGGAAAACCCTTGAAAGGGGAAAAACCACGAGGCCTAGCCCAGTTGAAAAATGATTCCACTAGAATTTGTGTCGGTTACAAAAGACTAACTCGCCTATGAGGGCGATCAGATTACAAGTAACAACTGCTTGAAAGAAGTCTTGGCGTTGGGCATTGGTCTGGCAAATCTTCTGACCTTTGATACTGATTTAGTGAAGTCAAAGGCATCTGGCGAAGATGAGGGCCTCTGGCGAAGGTGAGGGTCTCAAGTGAGGGCCTCAAGTGAAGGTGAGGGCCTCAAGTGAGGGTCTCAAGTGGTGGTGCGGCAAGATTCCGGCGGTGGTCCGGCGAGATTCCGGCGGTGGTCCGGCGAGCTCCTGCAGTGGTCCGGCGAGATTCCTACGGTGGTCCGACGAGCTCCTGCGGTGGTCCGGCGAGGTTCCGACGGTGGTCGAGGAGGAGCTTTCTCCTTCTCTCCCTTCTCTTCTCTTCTTCTCTTCTTCTTCTCTTTCTTCTTCTCTTTCTTCCTTGGATCCCCTCTCATGAGAAATGAGGGCTTTATTTATATATTTTCTGGAGTGGCATGGCTCGTAAATAGACGTGAGATCAAGGACGAATAGGGAGTGATCGAATAAGTAATGGAGAATAAATTAACTACTTTTATGGCCTTTTCAATAAATATATTATCTCATATCATGATGTAAGAGTAGCAGTTTAATTAATGATAATTAAAGAGAATAAATTAACTACTTTTATGGCCTTTTCAATAAATATATTATCTCATATCATGATGAAAATATCCCCCCATTGGGCCCTAAGATCACTTTGGAGGAAATAATATCTTGTTACAGAGTTCTCCATTGAGGAGATTGAACATACTCTATTTGAAATTAGTAATGATAAAGCTCTTACGTCAGATGGTTTCTCTCCCAAATTATTTAAATGTCTTTAAATATTATTGAGAATTATTTTATTCTGCATATCCATCACTTCTTTCAAAATGACTAATGGTAAAGTGAAACATAATGCTACCACATTGATTCCCAAAACTTTAAGCTCCTCTATCATGGCTACATTTTGATCAATTTCCTTATGTAATGTGACATATAAGTTCATTTCCAAACTTTTGGCCAATAAACTGAAGAGACTTATGCCTAATTCAATTTACCACACCCTATATCTTCCTTCACTAATGGGAGATAATTTGTAGAATGATTTGACATTATGTTGGCACTATGAATGGAAGATATAATTCACTATGAAAAGGAAGTTGTTGAGATTTTTATGGAAGGTGCCGAGAAAGCCGAATTGTTGAAGATGATAACTAAGAACATATTCCAAGACGAGGAGAGGAGGAGAATTTGATATTTAATTTTTAAAATATATTTTAATAAATTTACGTCAAAATTCAATTTGGATGGTTGAAGTAGAGGAATGCAATGGGGTTGTTGTGTAATAGTAAAGTGCCTCTCAAACTTAAGGCGAAATTTAAAAGATGATGGTGAGATCTGCAATGCTTTATGAAGCAGAATTTTGGCAATTAAAAGAAGTGGATGAGTGGCTTTACACTTAGAGATATAATGTGAAATGATTATATATGCTAAGAGGTTCGAGTAGCTCCAAAGATAAATAAGATAAAGACTTCGTTTGAGACGACTTTCTTACTGCTTCTCAAAACATCTTTTTAGTGGAAGATTTTTCTTTTTTTTTTTATTAGAAACTGCTTTAAAAAGCAACAAAAAAAGCTGTCCCAAACTAAACCTAAATTTGGTCAGCTTTCAGTTTTAAGACATTTTATTTTTAATATTTGAATTTTTTTAGCAATGGTGACTAAAATCAAGATTAATGATGCCTATTCTGATTAAAATCTAGAAATCAAATTATGCCTAGTATTAAATTTATATATTTAATTATTAGCATCAAATGTATAATTAGTTGGGCATAATTAAAGCTGCATCACAGCTCGAACATGATAAGAAAATTTATCAATAAGCATACGAACGTATTTAAAACTCAGATCATATTATATTGCATGTGAGAAATTAATTTTAAAAGAGAATTTTTTTTTTTCCCTAGAAGAAAGCTTATAAGCTGCTAACTTCTTCCCAAGAAGAAAAAATGAGTAAAATAATTTTTTTAAGCATAAAAATCTATCCTATATATATATATATTTTATAATGGACATAGGTCAAATATAAGAATTAAAAAAATGTTTACAAATCATTGATGAAAAATAGACCACAAATTCAGGCATAGATGGACAAATTTAATAAATAAAAAAAAAGATTTATATTTTTATCCTTAAAAAATAAAAAATTGTATCTAGCTGGCAACGACTGGCTCTTTTAATATAGTCGGTCAGCTGACGTGGCGTGGTGAGCCATATGGAGAGGCGACGATTGGCGCGAGTTGTTCGGAGAGGGAACGACTGGCTTCGCACGAGTAGTTTGCCTTAAATTATTTTTAAAAAATGTTAAATATTTTTGTCTACATAAAATTAAATAAAATATATATTATATTAACTAATTTACTTAATAAAAATAATGGAACATAATATAATAATAAGTTTATTCTACCAAAAGTAATAAAAAATATTAAACAAAAGGAATAATTTGTTTATCACAGAAAAATATAAATTATAAAAAAAACATATATTCATAATTAACTTAATTTCTCATAGCTCTACTTAATTTCATGTAGCTCTTCTGAAAATTGAAAAAATTATCAAAGAAAACAATTGAAAAAAAAAAAAACTCTTACTATATAGTTAAAAATAAAGCAAAAATCTCCCACAAGATATAGATATTAAAATACATATACGCGCACATAATCAACAAGAAAAGACAGCCCTAAACAACAATCGAGAAATTATTGTGTATGGAATCCGAATGCATTCGGAGACTAATTCGGATGCGCCATGTCACCGGATGCACTGGGCCCGGTGACATGGCATGCCCGAATTCACCTCCAAACATATTCGAATTCCGCACACAATAATTTCTCCTAAACAACAGCTTACTATATAACCTCCTAGCAACTAAACTTTCCATATCACGATGCTCTCATGCACATCCAATGACTGCAGAGAAGCTCAGATCACATTAACAACCAACGAAAAGCTTAAAATCCTCACCAACTACAAAAGCCTAACTCATCATCCTGCGAAACTCATAATAGTCAAGCACACCATTGCCATCAAGGTCATAAACCCTAATCATGGCAGCACACTCCTCCTCCGTTCTCTTCTCCCCAAGCCTTGCCAAAACCCTCTTTAACCCATTCGGTGTGATGCACCCCGCCCCTTCCTCCCCTCCGAACATCTCGAAAGCTCGTTGGAGGTCTTCCTCATGGTCCCTTTCGCCTATGTTTTGTCGGTCGCCACCTCCCACGAGGCGGACAAATTCTTCGTAGTTGATGAGGCCATCGTCGTCTGTGTCGAGGTCTTGGATGAGGGATGCCGCCTCGTCCGCCGAGAGACGGTCGCCGGCCCAAGCCAAGAAGGACTGTAGCTCCTCGCTGGATATGCGCCCGTCGCCGTCGGAGTCGAAGCGGCGAAACATTGTCCTGAAGCAGTCATGGGTTTGTACCATGGCTGGCGCCGGAGGCTTCTTATTTGGGCGACGAAGGCGGTGGAGGCTTAGTTTCATGAGTGCTTTGCTGGGAAACCATTTGGAGTTCTTGACAGGGCTTGGGTTTGCCATAGTGTGGAAGAGAGTGAGGGAGATAGAAATGAAAGAGGCTAGAAGCTATAACTTTTGGTAAGTAGATGAAATGAGTGTGGTGGTATATATAGTTGTTGAAAGTTGAGAGAGGAAAGAGGGGGAGGGGGAGGAGAAGTTGCAAGGATGTTACGTTGAATGAAAGTGTATTGGAGTTTCTCAACGTGCATGGGAGTACGAGCACTGCGCAATAACTTGTGCAGGAAATAAGGCTGCTTTAAATATCAAAGGTTTTAAAACTCTATTTCATTCTCATCCGGATATGTGTGAGACTTTTTTTTTTAACGGGTTAAAGATTAATTATTCTGTGTTCACACCAAACATCATCTAGAGACTAATTAAAATGCGTCACATCACTTTTTTATTATGTTGAGGTTCGGTACTGCTCGGTGCTACTGTGATGTGGCTGCTCCTGATTCGCCTCTGGATGTAGAGCTGCGTCTGGCCTTCACACAGAAAAATTTCTTCCTTAAATGAGGCACATAGCAACATAAATAATCTATCGGTGGGTCTACCAGCAACCAACCCCATAGGCGAAGGACCACACAGTTATTTTATCCCATTTATGCATTTTGATATTTAAGGTTTTTTATTTGTAAAAGTAGTTCTTTAGTTAAAAATTTTTTCTTAGTTCAAATTTTTTGTATATATTGTAATTGTTTTAAAAACCGATAAAAAAAATTATGCCAAACTAAGTCTTAATTAATTTGAGATTCATGCTTAGCTCTTATTTCCATTATTTTTTATTACTAAGTATTTTTTAATAATCAAAACAAAAATATTATCAATTTTTGGAAATATTGCAACTAAAATTGATCTGAAACTACCCTAAAATTGATTTGAAACACCAAAAAAAAAAAAAGGTTAATGTATTATAATATAGTTTTGAAAACTTTGCAAGACATTTTTTTCTTAAATTTTTAAAAATAATTATATTATAGATATTCTAAACACTATGAGATATCATTAAGAACTTCAATTAATACAATTTGTTCAAAATTCTATTATATTCAGAATAAATTGGTGCATTGGACATTGATAGATTGGCGCTTACAATTTGGCTATTTGAGGGTGAATGAAACATGAATATATTGTTCTTTGTGATGACAAAAGAGAAGATGCACATAGAAAGAGCGAAAGGGGGGGACTAAGAAATTAACTAAGGAGGAAGGATGGGATGTTGCTTCCAACAACAAAGAAGTTTTTGTTCATAGAAGGAAACAAAAAGTTGTGCAAAAGATTATGAACTGTGGGACTTTTTTGGAGGCTTTGAGGAAGGATAGAGTGTTCCTTCCATGCACCAAGGAAGCTTTGTCACTGGCAATAGGAGCCAGAGCCAGCAGAGAGGAATTGTTCCAGCAAACATAATCATTAGAAACTCTACTTCTTTAAATATTATATGATGAAGATTGCTTTTCTTGTTTGTGAATGCTTGAAGTATATTTTATGTAATGGTTCTTACTTTTTCTTCATAAGCAAGTCCTAATAATCAATTGAAGCGGCCATTTCCTGCTGATTTAGGCTTCGTTTGAGACGACTTTCTTAATACGTATTATAGCAGCTTTTTAATTAAAAAATTTTAAATTTTAAACTAGAAAACTGAGTTAAGTAGTAGTAAAAGAGCCAGCTTTCTTACTACTTCTCAAAATAACTTTTTAGTACAAAAAGTTTTAATTTTTTACTAAAAAACTATTTCATGAAGCAATAAGAAAACCGTCTATCCCAAACAAAGCCTTAATGGAACATCTTTTGTAGAGCAAAAGCAGCACAAGTGGATACATGCATTTACATTCGTGCAAAAAGACTAGTACAGGTCGTCCATGCAGGATATGCCAAGATCAATAACCAAGGATGCAAGCATACAAGAAAGCCCCCCACACTTGGAAGCTACCTAAGATTTTGGTACTTCCTTCTAAGTTTCTTTTCAAATAATTCACTAATTTCAACGCATACTGTAGTGCAAACAACAGTGTTAAGCCCTTTGCATTTACTATTGTTAGATTGTACAGTTTTGGATTTTTTGTTTGTAAACTGCCAGCAAGAGAATATCTTAGTAAAAATGGTTTTAATTATTAGATGTAACAGTAATTTGATTAGTTTAATCTATTAAATACTGCTTCTATTCGAAGTTTCTACTTTATATATTAAAATAGATTTGTTTCCAATCCCAATAGAAATACATATATTTAACACATTTGATAATGGTTGGTTTTAGAACAAGAAAATTGTTAAATAAAAAGGCACAATTGACATTGAAGTGTTAATTTTAGTAGAATATAATTAAGATTAATTTAGATTTGCTGAGTATAACAATTAAAAACTTGGGCCAGGTCACTTTTATATGTTATTTAATTTGCTTATCAATAAATTATGTGTTATTATTATACTTAATCATGGAGAGTATGAGTTAAGACTATATTATAATGGACATGCAATTCTTTTTGTACATCTATTTGTTCTTGATTAGGTTAACCAAAGTTTTGTGAGGGTGTTAGCCAAGTTCAAGAAGTTGCTCATTGAGAATTGGTTTGAAGAGTTTGTCAAGGGAATTGGCTCTCAATTTGAAAATCACCTAAAGTTCCCCTGCCTATTATGCAAGTATAGACCTAATTTGCCTATTATGCAACTAGCTAGCCACAGCAAGTATAACCTACACATTCTTCATGTAGCAGCAATGGACACCAACCATGATTCTTGCTTATAAATAGAAGTTTATTTGTTTAAAATAAGCATATTGAATATCTATTACAATTTTTATAGAGAAATCATATAAAATCTCACTAGCATTATCTATAGGGCTGCAAACGAACCGAGCCGAGCCGAGTATGTGAGTGTTCATGTTTGTGTTCATTTAATATCAGCTTGTTCAAGTTTGGTTCATGTTTGTTCGAGCTTTACTGTTTGTGTTCATGTCACAAACGAGCTTTAATCGAACCGAACAACGAGTAGCTCGTCGAACGTTTGGTTCGCTTGCAGCCCTAATTATCTATGAAATCACTTCCTCACTAAAATTTGCCTTTATAGCTTGGTAACACTCACCCTTTTTTGTTTAGAGGTTTTGAACAATTTTTGTATAAATCAATCTTTAAAGAGATTCATTGATTCTTAGTTTCTCTCTCTCTCTCTCTCTCTCTCTCTCTCTCTCTTCACTTTTTTGCAGACTTCATATTTATTAAGTAAAGTCACTGCATGATCTCCATAAGAATCTTCACTATAGGAAAACCAGCTATTTGTAGCACCAAAATCCTCCACAAAATCGGAGAAATCCATCGCAAAACTTGATTTGCGGCATTTTTCGATGGATATGATTCCAACAGTAAAACTTCCGTCACAATATTTTTGCGGCGGATTTGTGACGAAATAATTGAAAATGAAACGACAGTTTTTTTTTTTTTGTTGTGTTCCGCAGCAAATTTTGTCATGAATTGAGTCAGATTTGCAAAGGATAATCCGCTGCAATTGTGACAGATTGTCTCATCAAAAATCTCGATACCATAACAACGTATCAACATTTGCGCCATATTTTCCACCTCAAATATGTAGCATAACAAAAAAAAAAGCTCCTACAAACATTATTTGGGCTTTCCAACATTCACAATCCAAACAGTTATAAAAAATAGTTATGCAAAATAAATATAATCAAATAATGCTATGCAAATTGTGCAAATTAATGAACAAACAACCATATTCAATAAAATTCAACAATAGTTATAACTCTATTACAATTTCAACATAACTTATACATCAAATGACATCAAGTGTATCAAAAGCCATCTTAGGCGACAATCTAATCAAAATATGTATGCTCGTTGTCTTGCTCAGCCGATGGAGGTGCCGGTTGAGTTCCGCTAATCCGCTTGCTTAATTTTTTAAGCTCCTCCAATATCAAAGTGTTAATGTCTACTCAAGTTTTTCGAAGATTTTCTAACTCTGCTGTTAAGTTAGCCACCTGTTGGCTAACTAAACTCTTCTGGTTTCCCACTGAATGGCTAGTGGCAAAAGAGGATTGCCCCTCATATGCGGAGGCTTGTGAGCCTAATTTATAAATATTTGCCCCTTCTACATTCCGCCTACCATCTACATCTAATTGTGATAGTTAGAAATATTTGTTGAACCCGCAGAGGATCTCTCTCCGGGCTACCGGCTAGATCTCTCGAAGCCGTGTATCATCATCCTATGAACAAAACATAATACAAGATTAATCTTCTTATAATCGTCGCTTACAATATTTCTGTAAGTATAATATTTTCATATGGTTACATATGCCCTCATGACTCGCACATCTACCCACTTCTGATCTTGCTGACGCCTATGAGTGTGATGTATAACTCAAATGTCGTAGTTTTTTTACCGCGCATGTCCTTATGCAATATATTTAGATTAGAATGTATATACAAAGAAATTATTAAAATATATTAAAGTTCTTATCAATCATCATTTATGCTTAATGTGTGGAATTGCTGACAATAAAAATTGGCCAACATTTCAGTACTGCTCTCATAGGTCCCCAAGATAGACTCATTAAACCTTAGTCTTGCAAATGATTATATATATATATATCATTTTCATTAATTTAATTAATTATATATAAAGTTGAAATAACTTGTCAAAATACATACTACTTTTTAACTAATCTAAAAATTCAGATTACACTCTCTTTTTCTACTCTAATTGTGATATTGTATTCAGCCCTTTAATGAACTTTCAACAAAAAAATTTGAATTTAGGGTCTTTATGTATGAGTCCATAGAATGTATAGAATTCTAATTGGAGCTTACTCGAGATATAGCAGAACTTCAGCACAACTAAGTAGTGTGTACGTGAAAACTCTCATCTTCTTATCTGTCAAATAACACATATTACAAGTGCTTGTTGCCTCACCACTTCCGATGTATACTGATATGTTACTGGTTGATGAACATATATTTGGATTACCCAAAATTTGAGGTTAAGAGTAGTCCTTGTCGAATCTAACTCTGTGCCAAAGTAGTATGAGCAAAATTGAGTAGTCACATATATCAAGTATGATTCACATATTGATCCTTCGGGATGTGTTTTTGTTCCTTACAATCTTCTTAAATTTATTTAAATACCTAAATGATGTATGAGGGTAAATTAGAAATTTGCTAATAAATTTTTATATGTTATGTTTGCATAAAATTACCTCTCAAAAAGATACAACCACTGATATTGAACTGGCTCACCAACTCTAGCCTTGTATGATAAATACACGAGTAGATGTTGCATAGAGTCAAAATATTCTGGAGGAAATATCTTCTAAATATATAGACTTGGACGATTATATATTGTGAACAACTACCTAGAGTTTTGAAGAATTAGCAAAGGCATTGATTCACGTGCCTTAAACCGATGAAGAATGATTGATTAGCTTTTATTTTTGGTCATGTGGAGTCATTAGAGAGCATTTTAAGTTCTGATTTGTATGATATTGATGATAGAAAAGTTCAGTCTAAAACATTATAACATATTCTACACATATGTGATATTTATGATATGGATCCTCTCCACATATGTACAATCTTTGACAAAACCACGGTTTCCCACTTTTTCCCCTAAATCCCAGATTTAGTAAACCCTTTAGTTCAGTAGCTTTAAGGGATTTGGCGGAAGAAACACGCAAAAGGGAGAAAGTTAACTTTACTGCGAGCGTGTTTCTGTTGTTGCTTCCAATCCCAATGTAACAGGGAAGGACATCATTGAAGGAGCAAAGTCGAATAACGATGAAGACGATGAAGGGAGAATGACAAAAGTTAGTGAGAGACTCGCGAGCAAGGAGTGTCAGTAGTGGGGCTTGTCGCTACGTTGAGTGAATGAAAGAAATGAGCTGGATATCGGTTTAGATAAACTAATTTGTGATGGATTTTTTGCCACAATTCACGGAAATCTTTGTCGCAAATTCGTTGAAATTTTGTCAAAAAAATTTTTTTTTTTGTCGCAAAGTGCGCTGCAAATCTGTTACAAATCATTGATTTTCCCGTAGTGCTTAAGATCCAACATGCTCCTTGGTGTTGCATGAGTCTCAACTCATATTATATTATTTTGGTGAGCATAAACATAATTCGGCTTAATAATTAATTATATATTTTTTTGAATTATTGCACTTGTTGCAGGAAGTAAAGTTAACAAATGCAGCTGTAGAAGATGAAATGTGGTTGTGAACATGGAACTAAGATGACAAAAGCAAGGTTGTTGTGGATTAGTTCATGATATTGAGACAAATTAAGATCAAGGAATCAAAAGTCGTACATCAAGTTATAAATGATCCAAACGATAAGGCAATATAAGCCCAATCAATAATTATACCTGTTGCGTCTAGGAGTATTCGCGACGGTAGAGAAATATCATATTTAACGTCTTAGCATTGTACGAAAATCCGGCACGCAATCAGATAAGAAGAGAGGGTCTAGAATTTATGAGACACCAAGATTTTTACGTGGAAAACCCCTATAAAAGGGGGAAAAACCACGGGGCCTAGCTCAGTTTGAATGAATCCACTAGTATTGCAGTCGATTACAAATGAGGCCCTTCCTTGGTGGAAGGTCTTAGCTTAATGTACATCTTATGGAGTACATTACAAGATGTAAATACAAAGAGCTATTATCGACATATTCGCTTTGTTAGAAGGACTGCAGTCGGCGTGCAACGTAGGTCAGGAGGACCGTAGTCAACTGGCGACAGAGAACTGTAGTCGGCGGGCGACGTAAGTCAGGAGGACCGTAGTCGGCGGGCGACGGAGGTCGAAAAGACTATAGTCGGCAGGCGACATATGTCAGGAGGACCGTATTCAACGGGCGACGGATGTCGGAAAGACTGTAGTCGGCGTGCAACGTAAGTTAGGAGGACCGTAGTCGGCTGGCAACGGAGGTCGAAAGGACTGTAGTCTGACGACGAAGATCAGTAGGACAGCGTCAGGTAGAAGTACAGCAATGGAAAGAAATGCATCTTCGCATAGACGTCCAACTAAGTCCGATAACCGGTAGAAGTCCGGCGCCGGGTAGAAACTTGGCGAAGAGTGAAGGTCCGACGTCGGGTAGAAGTTCGACGTCTTTGATGGCAGAGGAGAACTCCGGCTTCACTTGGGCGGAGTTTCGGCGTCATGAGGGAACTCTGTTGTTAATTGGGAAGGATTTCAGCATCACGTGGAAGTTGTGCATAATTCCTGCGTTTCCTGAAAATCCGGCAGAGTTCCGGCGTCTTCAGGCGGCAGGAAGAGCTCCGGCGGTGGTCGAGGAGGTGAGGAATCTCCTTTTCCCCTTTCTCCTCTTCTTCTTCTCTCTCTTCCCTCCCCTCCCCTTGGTGTAGAATGAGGGCTCTATTTATAGTTTTTCTGGAGTGGCATAGCCCGTAAATAGGCGTGAGATCAAGGGCGAATTGAGGGTGGTTTGAATAGACGGCCGATATCGAATCATTTGATCATGCACCGTTCGTTGGTCATTTAGAAAACTTAATGAAGTTGGAATTCCATGATCCTAGGCTCGTTGGATTTGCCTCGTCGAGCTGTTCGAGGTCGGTTCTCCCGTCCGCACTCCGCACCTAATAATAGCTCGTATGAATGAGCCCCAAAAAATTTACTTGCACTTCATAAATCCCCAATCCACCTCCTGCATTGGTTGCAGTCTTGCACCGAAATTATATCAAGATATTTTAATAAAAAAATATCAAGATAAAAAAAATATTTATTTACTTATTTCATATATATTTTTTAATTTCTAAATGATTTCAATGTTGTATTATATTTTTGTTAAAAGTTCAATAATTTATACAATATTTTCTTATTTTTGAATAAGAGAGTGAACTTATCATTGAAATTGTGATTATTCACAAATTCAATACAATTAAAAAAGCTTGAAGTAGTAATTATTGCATTAATGCATGATACAATAAAATTATTAAGAATTGATATATCAAAAAATTCATCTGATCAAATATTGATTGTCAAGTAATAACAACACCTGCCATCTCTATCACTTGATACCATTCATTGACAAATATTGACACACAATATCACTCTCACATGATATTCCACATTGACCTTCTGCCATCTATCAATGACAATTGTTTGACATTTGTCACACTTCGACCTCTTATATCATCATACGAGTTACATGATCTCTCTTTCTATTAGGATAATGATTGAGCTTATTAGTTTTGTGTGGAATCTGATTGTGTCGAGCAATTGGGTTGTATTGTTGCCTTGGGCCTCAATTACATCGGTTGGGGTCATTGGGGGGGTGCAATCCCTCTGCTTGGGTTCATGTGCAAAGCATCCAAAAAAGTATTTTCATACAACCATACAGCGATGTGGCGTTGTGCACCTAAGCACCACGACATTGTATTGTCTGGTTGGAGGCAGACAAAGAGTGAAGTGTTGCTACGCTTCAAACCTCGGAGCTACAACATTGTTTAACGTATTTGAGACATAAAACAGAGCGTCGCAATGCTCCAAACATGGTGCCGCAACGCTGAAAGACAAGCCGTTATTTTTTCTTTCTCTTTTTTCATGAAGGGTTGTGTCCCTTGGTGGTTTTTATTGTGTATCTCTTTATTAGGTCTTGTAAGAGGACATTGGAAGAGTGAAGAGAGATAATGACAGAGTGAGAGAGAAGAGTGAACTATAATATTTCTACTAAATTTTCATAGTGAAATTTTTAATGTGGTGTCATTCTGTAGTTTTTTCTCAGTTTCATATTTTTCTGCTGTAAATCTTGGTGCTTTTTCTTTTCGTGGCAATTTCTGTTTTGCTATGTAATTTTACTTTCCCAACATAGTAACCACTGGATATATTCTAAATTATGATGTCTTTTCACCTATTATCTGATGCTTACTAGCACTCAATGCCAAAGCATAGTAATTACTAATGCTCAACAACAATCTTATTATTCACCACTCCATTATGTTAGGAAAACAACTAAATTAACCTCCTAAGTCATCTAGTTTCTAATATTTTTCGTCAACCGTCATCCAACACATACCAATGACCAATGCCTAATGTTTATCAACTACTGATGTTTAATAACCATATTATATATCTCATATTCTCTCCTCCTATCAATAGAATGATTGAACAAACCATAAACATTGATTAACATCGATGCTTGTTATTTTGATCTCTCATAATAAGAGTATGGCAGACTCAACTGCCAACCATTACTGACATCTTATATTCATCATTGAATGTCATATACTCCTTATGAATGATTGATGTCTAACATCTATCAACTATTATAGTTTGAAACCTACCTTCATGATCACTAAGTCTACCCTTCAATACCGAGAATGCCCAAGTTAGTTGCTAAACACAGCCCACTTTTTAAGTTCGTTATCAAATATTACCGAATACCGGGTAATGAACAATACTCGATATCTATCAATCATCAATATCCTATACCTGGTTTACTTTTCTTTTGATCTTCTTTCATATTAAGAGAATAAACATTTGACTAGTAATGATCACCCAACTACAACCATCACTCAACAAGAATCTTGCTAATTGATGCTTGACAGATATCTTATATATTAGTCGCCCAATTTCCCTTTCTATTGCGAGAATGATCAAGTAGATTGCCAATTATCTAATCATCATCCATCAAATTATACCGATTAAATAAATATTGAAAAAATTCATATAATATATTTTTTTTTCTTCTTCTTTTTTGAAGGGGTTTCTCGCTTTCTTCACATATTATTAATAAGCTAGATAGTCAACTTCTTATCCGGTTTCATCCGTTTTACAGAAACGCCCAATTTGAATCAATTATTGTGTTGAAGAGTTCTTCGAAGGTAATTTTGTAAATTTTTAATTTTTAAAATTTTAAATTTTATGTGTGTACTTCTTCCTTAATTTTATTTTTGACCGTTAAAAGAGCCAAAGAGCGTCACTATTCTATGTTATATTTTTATTTGTAATTTGAAGCCTCATCAACCATTTGCAGACCAGCTCTCTATAACCAAAATCACCAAACACGCAGAAACAAGCAAATTCCCAATCATTAGGGCCTTCCTATTGGTTATAATATTATATTTAGAAATTAAAAAATTTATGAAATAGTTATAACGATTAAATAAATATAGAATAAATTCATATAATAATAAATTTATTAAAAAAGTTATTTCAATTGTTAATTGTTCATAAAAAGAGATATCTATGAAGAAGAAATAGTCATGGGACATTATAGATTAATACATTAATGAGAAATTTTATTTTAATATAATAACGATAAAAAATATTTAATAAAGTAATATAGAATTAGACTTGAATAGTGATTGCGTGCCAGAATAGTTGTGACGATAAAGAAATAGAGAGTTTAATGTCTTAGTTTTGTATGAAGATTCAACACACAAACAGATAAAGGAGAGAGGGGGTGCAAGAGACATACGAGATATTATAATTTTTACATGAAAACCTTAAAAAGAGGGAAAAAATCTTAAGGTCATTCCCAGTTGAAATGATTCCATTGTTATTTGTTATTGGTTATAAAAGATGGTGGTCTGAGTACTGTAGTCAGCGGACGACAAATGTTAGAAGGGCCGTAGGTGATGATGTTATGAGGACCATAGTTGGTGGGCAATGAAGGTCTGATGGGCCGTAGATAGGCGATGGGGACGGAGGAATCATAGTTGAGCAATTGAGATAGGAGGGGTTGTAGTCAGACAATTGTGATTCGAAGACGTAGTTGGTAAGCGATAGATCGAGGATAGAAGGACTAAGTCTTGTTGGTGAAGAAGGTCGAAGGGACCATAGCTAGCGGGTAATGGAAATTGGAGAAGAGCCCTGATGGTGGCTGCTGGACCGAGGATCAACAAACGATGGTTAGGTGAAGGTCTGGTGGCGATAACCGAGCTAAGGTCCTACGGCGGGAGCTGGTTGGACCTCTAGGGATGATAAGCTGGTAAAAGTCCAATGGAGCATAGATATGAAGAAGATTTGAGACAAATTTGGAATGCCCCATCGGATGATTCATATTGATTCCCTCAATAATAGTGTATGTTCATCATTTAAATGCTTGAGTGTATCATAATCAAGCAATCTTTGTCTCGTTAGAATGGTCTTGTAGAGTTGCTCGATTTGTCTATAAGTCTACTATATTTGGATATCATTTGATCACTCAATTAAGATTATGAAGCTTTAAAATATGCTTAAAACTATTAGTTTGAGCTATTTTTGGTTCAAATTAAACCGATTTTGATGTCGTTGGGTTTGTCTTGTCGAGACGTTTAGTTTGACTATCGTTTGTTGAAATTAGAGTTCATATTATCCTGAATTTAATTTTAAAAGTTTTCAATTTCAATATCTCGAAATTCGTATATGATCAAGATAATTTTTGATAGCTTACCAAAAATAATATTAACTTGCTATTAAGTTATTTAAATAATTTTTAAAAAAAATTAAAGAAAAGTTGTAGCTTAAATTATTTATACAATATATTTTTTGAATTAAAAATTATTGTTCTTTTCTTGGCATATATATTTGATATAAGCCTTTAATCATTATTATTTTTTAATTTTATATAATTAGACAGTTAGATGATGTGTCAGATAAATGATATAAATATTTGAAGGAAGCATTCTTATAAATGATATAATTAATTCTTATAAATATTTGAAATGATATATTTTATTACAAGGAAGCATTCATAAATCATGACGTCACTTGATATATATATTTTTTAATTTTAATTTTATGTATTGATTTGATAGAAGGAATTTGAATTGGTAAAACTTTTCATTGAAAAACTAGTCATCGTCGGTCCTGCTGAAACGAGTTGATGGGGATCGATCAGCGGGAATGGGTTCTTCCATCAGACCTTGGAGTCAAGCCTCTCTCTTTCTCGCCCTTTTCGTCTCTGGATTTGTTTGCACTGTTTATAATCGGGGAAGTATGCTTCTTCTTTCAATCGGAGAACGGGGAGGACGGGAAGAGAAGCGGATTTGAACCCTTTGAGCGGAGCTCTTCCTCTTCGGATCTTCGTCTCCTCGATGTCTGTAAGTTTTTTTTTTTTTTTTTCTTGCATAGACTTTTGAGGTGGGCTGTTTTTGTTTTAAGAATGCTGTATATTTATGATTTTTAGCGGTTTTTTTTCTGGTAATTGTTGGTGCATTGCCAAATTGTAGCAGGACAATTTTGGTCTTTATTTTTATTTTTGTTTATTATGATTAGGGATTGTGATTACGTACCTTTGGGAAAAGTTCGAATGTTTGGATTTTTATTCCAACAGTTGCATCTAATCATGAAGGATTTAAAAAAATGCTTCTACTCCCAATTTTTCAGTGCCTTAGTGATATGTTTGGGAAACCGATTACGTGATGCACAGTGATTTTACCCGTCACTGGTTTAATGGGCGTTTCTGATTTAAGTATTATTAATTTGGGAACGTGCTTATGTGTCCGTGAATTTGGTATTGTATGGGCATTAATTCAGTTGATAAAGGTCCTACAACTTATTGTTAAGAATTTAAAATGGATTTCTATCTGCATCAAATTTGTTCTTGTTCATATTGATTTTCTTAAAAAAATTAATAAATAATTGGGCGTCCTGGTTTTAGTTTTTGAGGATTGAGGGTGTTCTTATCTTTTAGGTAGTGTATTTTGATGAGCGAAAATTTCTCTCCTCTTAGATGGTCTACGACTAAGTGTTCTATTAGACCCTCTTTTCTTTTGGAGGCAAGGCAAGAGCATACTTTTCAATCCGATTTTAGCCTCTTTGAAGATGATCCCAATCTCAAGAGTTACAAGTTTTAGAACTTCTAAGAGATAAATCTAGGGTTTCTGACTGCCTAACTTGATTTTTCCTGAATACTAGGCTTGTTAGTCTCATTAATGCTTTCTCTTTTGAGATCCCGCCATTGGTTTCCCTTCCATTTCAAGTCGGAGGTCTCTTTGATCCTTCTGAAGCAATCGCAACCACAACTTCCGCTTGATTTTGTTGAACTGCATTCAGCAGAGCTCCGATTCCTGCAATGGTAAAACTAATACATGTTTGAAGAAATGAAGAAGAACAGAGAGCAAGCCAAGACTCATATTCATATTACTGTTTATCGTCTTTTTACATAGCATTGCATAGTATATATCCTATTACCATGAGTGCAATCAACGGTAAAGATTAAGCAGTTAAAAAGGAACTGTGATTAAGAGTTTGTCAGAGTAATAATGGGAGCTCTGCTAGACAGAGGTAGTGGACATCCGATTATAAGCACTGTTCAATTTATGAAAGGTCGGCTTGCTTATCACCTCCCCGCAAGCTAACAGTGGCTTCGGCAATGTTAAGCTTGTCACGCAAATCCTGAAATCTGGGTATAGACAGAGCTTTAGTAAATAGATCCGCTAATTGATCAATGGTATGAACATGTGATATGCGAAGCACATTGTTCTGAATGCATTCACGAACGAAATGGAAATCTATTTCAATATGTTTCGTTCTAGCATGGAAAATAGGATTGTTAGCAATTGCTATGGAGGATGTGTTATCACACATCAAGACTGTCGGCTTGGATGAAAGAATTTGAAATTCCTGTAATAACCTACGAAGCCAGATAATATCCGTAGCAGCCGTAGAAAGAGCACGATATTCTGCTTCGGTAGACGAACGTGCGACAGTCTTTTGTTTCTTGACTTGCCAAGAAATGAGGTTGCTACCAAGAAAAGCACAAAAACCAGTAGTTGATTTTCAATCAAGAGGGTCGCCAGCCCAATCAGTATCTGAGTAAGCATGAAAGTCAAGACTTGTTGCAGTAATCGGCAAAGCAAATTTAATAGTGCCTTTAATATAACGTAGAAGACGTTTAAGCAGTTTGAAATCAGTATCATCAGGACTGTGCATATGTTGACATAACTTATTCACAGTAAAGGCAATATCCGGACGCGTAAGCGTCAAGTATTGTAGAGATCCTACCAAATGCCGGAAAAGGTCTGCTATAGCGATATTCAGAGGAAGAGCAGGAGTTGTTGGATCAGCAACAAGCTTAGACGGAATTGGAGAAGAAATCGGCTTACACTCAGTCATGCCAGCTCGGTGAAGAATAGAGGCTGCATAGTTAGCTTGAGATAAGTGTAAACCGCTTGCTGTATAAGAAACCTGCATGCCGAGAAAATAGGAAATTCTGCCCAGATTCTTCATGCGAAACTTATGAGAAAGACCATTGAGTAGATGATTAATAACAGTTGTATCATTGCCAGTAAGCAATATATCATCAACATATATCAGAATATAGAGAACAACTGATTGTTTGTGGTAAATTAATAACGAAGGATCGGCAGTACTATGTTTGAACCCATAAGTAAGCAGGTAAGTTGAAAAGGTCTCAAACCACTGTCGGGGAGATTGTTTCAAGCCATAAATAGACTTCTTGAGAAGACAGACATAATCAGGATGTTAAGGAATCCTTAAAACCAGAAGGTTGGGACATGTACACAGTATCTTTAAGATGCCCATGAAGGAAGGCATTTGAAGCATCAAGCTGAAGAATATCCCATTTAAAAATAGTAGCAACCGTAAGTAAAATCCTAATGGTAGGAAGCTTGGCAACAGGACTAAAAGTTTGAAGATAGTCCAAACCATATTGCTGACTACAACCTTGGGCAACCAGCCGAGCCTTATATCGTGCAATTGTTCCATCAGTGTTCAATTTGGTCTTATAGATCCATTTAGAACCTAAAACATTCTGACTGGGATGTGGTGGAACTAATATCCACGTTGCTTGCTGCTGAAGTGCATCAAATTCATCTGACATAGCCTTTCTCCAAACCAAATGTTTTATTGCCTCAGTATAAGAAGTTGGATCAGTTGGAATAGAGATTACATTCATACTGATAATATGTTTTGGTTTTGTCTTCCCTGTCCGAAGCCGAGTTATCATTGGGTGGAGAGAGGGATTTTGAGGTGATGGTGGACGAGTTACTAAAACAGGGGATGAAGATGAGGAATTAGTTGATTCAGAATTTAGTGGTGGCATAGGAACTGGTGTAGAGGAAGGTGAAATGGATGGATTGGATACTGGTAGAGTAGTAGAACAGCCAGGTGAAGAATGTATAGAGGAGATAGCTTTGTCTGTTGAAAATGTAGGAGTAAAAGATTGTATAATGTAAAGAATAAACATGGAGGGTGGACTATATGAAGATGATACAGCATGTGGAACTATAGGAGAATTCTTGTTTGAGGAGAAAGGAAATATATTTTCAAAAAATTTCACATGTCGAGATGTGAATATCTTTCCTGTTACACGATGAAAACAGTGATAACCTTTTGTTGGAAAAGCATACCCAATGAAGATACACTGTAATGATTTAGAATGAAATTTGTTTTTAATGAGATGAGGAAGAAGAGGATAACATAAACAACCAATTGTCTTAAGAAATGAATAGTCATGTGGTTGACCGTAGAGTAATTGAAAAGGTGAGGAGGATTTTTTTGAAAGAGAAGGTAATCAATTTATGAGATAAATTGCAGTCTGGACAGCATGAACCCAGAAATGAGAGGGTAAATTAGCTTCATGAAGAATGGCACGAGTCGTTTCAAGAATATGGCGGTGTTTGCGCTCAGCAACACCATTTTGTTCTGGTGTATAGGGACAGGTGACTTGATGTAAAATGCCATTTTGAGTAAGGAAATTTTGAAATTGGTTTGATGAATATTCTCCACCTCCATCAGAGCGTAAACATTTGATTTTTTTTTGAAAAATGTCGTTCAGCAAATGCTTTGAAATGATAAAAAACAGATGGTACATCTGATTTAGCTTTTAGAGGATAGAGCCAAGAAAAACGACTGAAATCATCCACAAATAACACATAATATTTGAAACCATTCAAAGATACAGTGGACGAAGGTCCCCAAACATCACTATGTATTAAATCTAAAACAACATTTGATCTAGAAGTAGAAGGAGACAAAGATAACTTGTGACTTTTTGAAAGTTCACAAGAATTACAGTGGAAAAATTTAAAACTAGAAACTAAAGGCAGATTTGTTGATTTGCATAATTTTTGAAGAACTGGAGTTGACGGGTGACCCAAACGGCGATGCCAAAGCTGAATTGTAGACGAGGTTGCAGTATAAGCTGAGTGTGCAGTGGAGCTCGTGGAATCAGTATGGATGGGATAGAGGCCTCGACGAGATGGACCGTGAAGGAGAATGTGGTTGGTCTTCAGATCCTTTATTTTGTAGCCAATGGCGTCAAACACAATGGAGCAAGAATTGTCAGTTGTGAGATGATTAACAGAAAGAAGATTTTGAGTTAGATTAGGAACAATGTGAAGGGAGGAAAGATGAAGCTTACGGTGAGGGGTTGGAAGTAAACCTTTACCAGTATGAGTAATTGGCAGAAGATCTCCATTACCGATCATAACTTGTTGATGGCCAGCATAAGGTTTGGGATTGTAGACTTGAGCAGGATCTGATGTCAAATGCGAAGTTGCTCCTGTATCCAACAGCCAGTCAGATGACGGCTGTGAGCTATCAGCGGTATACGCAGGTATAGGCGGTGGAAGAGAGAAATCTGCACGATACCAACATTTGAAAGCCGAATGACCACCTTTCCCACAAATTTGACATTCTACAAAAGGTTGGGAGGAAGAAGCACCACGGCCAGATGAGCTGTGGCCTCTATAGGGCCAGAAAGAAGAACGTCCACGAGAATTTCGACCACGTGCTCGACCTCGCTGAGTTGTAAAAGCTTGAACCGGCTCAGAAGAAGGGGTTGTAATAGATAGTTCACGAACAGACTCAGCTGCCAAATTTAGCTCTTCACTACAGAGAAGAGAGTATAAATCATCCAAACTAATGGGATTCAAATTAGTTCTTATGGCTGTTTTAAAAGCCTGATAAGTACTTGGTAATCCATTCAGCGTGTACAAGATTATATCCTCTGTCGGAAGAGGAGAACCGGACGAGCCAATAGCATCAATCTTGTTCTTGATTTCTGATAGATATTGCATCATAGATTTGTCCTTCATAGAAATGTGATGAAGTTCATTTTTGAGTTGGAGAATGCGAGAGCGGTTTGTTGATTGTAGGCGTCTCTCAATGGTTTGCCAAATCTCCAAGCATGAGTCAAGATTGAGAACATAAGGAAGAAAAGTTGTAGAAATGGTGGAATATAAAACGGCAGCAAGGTTCTGATCAACAAGTAACCAAGTGTAGGGTTTGGAACAATTTTTGGATCAGTAGACAGAAATTTCGTGGGTTTTGGTGTAGAACCATCCAAATACCCGTCAAAACTGTTAGCAGTGAAGAGTTTCAGAATCTGTGATTTCCAAAGTGGATAGCTCTCGGCAGTAAGTTGAATATTAAGAACAGATTTGACATTTGTCATTAAAAACTTAAGCTGTGAAGGAATGGCAACATCTGCCATTTTTACAACCGCCAATGTTTGAGAGGAGGTTGAGGATTGAGAAGGAGTCTCCATTAGTAGAATAAAGTAAGAAACAGAGTACAAGAAAAAATCAAGGCCGGAGGGCACAACAGCTCTGATACCATGTTGAACTGCATTCAGCAGAGCTCCGATTCCGCAATGGTAAAACTAATACATGTTTGAAGAAATGAAGAAGAACAGAGAGCAAGCCAAGACTCATATTCATATTACTGTTTATCGTCTTTTTACATAGCATTGCATAGTATATATCCTATTACCATGAGTGCAATCAACGGTAAAGATTAAGCAGTTAAAAAGGAACGGTGATTAAGAGTTTGTCAGAGTAATAATGGGAGCTTTGCTAGACAGAGGTAGTGGACATCCGATTATAAGCACGGTTCAATTTATGAAAGGTCGGCTTGTTTATCAGATTTGAGCTTGTGCTTGGGAATAAATGGATGAACCAAGCTTGATTTTGTTGTAACTTAAGTTTGAGTCATCTCGACTCATTTATACCTCTAGGCTCCTCCAACTTGTTGAACTCTTTAATTGAATACTTTGTGAGAAAGTGCCCCATCTATGATGCTCTTGTTGCCATGTTGAAGAAACTTTGGAAGACTAAAAGTCATATAGATGTTCAAAATGATAAATTTTGTTCTTCTATAAAATTAAATAAGCTTAAAAGAAAAGAAGATATCGAATCTAATTAATATAATTGTTAATTTGTTCTTTTATGAAAAGAAAAAATAAACATAATGAATAAGGAGAGAATCTAAACAAATTCATTATTAAAGACATTTAAGTTATGCTTTTCATGATTAAAAGACTCCTATTATTCTTTGATTCTTCCATGGTTCTATCGTTCCCATCATTGGTATTTTACTCAATTGACAATACGTGTGTTCAACATGTGTGTATTTACTTATTTATTTATTTATTGTTTTTTAATTGGATACTTTGTTGGCATTTTTGACATGTGTCGGCTATGTGTTGGGGGTTTGTCATGTCCTTTGATAATATTTTGATATTATAAAATATTTGTACATCATAAATTCCCTCACATCATAGAAAAATATTGAATGATTTTTTTCATAATATTTTAAAATGTATTTGAAATGCTATAATTAAAATCATCATTCATTTTGCTTTTGTGTTCACTATTCTTGAATCATTGTTAAATCTAAATCTTAAACACGCTTAGTTGGCTAATTAACCTTGGAATCATGATCTTGCAATTGAACCTTCTTAAATTGAACTTGTTGAGCTCATTTTAAGTTGTAAGTGCTTCTAACAAGTCTAATTGATACGATCATCTCCATGACGAGGATTTACATTTCTCATCTTCATTTCATTTTGTTAGCAACTATTGCATATCGGGTGTTTCGGGTAAAGGTCATCACCTGAGTTCGTGGGAGTCATCACTTTGGGCTCATGGGGCCTATTAGCTTGAGTTCGATTTGATATTAAAAGTTATCGTACCAATAAGGTAATTGCAAAGGTACTTACAACATGTTGGTCAAATCAAGTAAGGGATATTCATCCTGAGCTCATAGGAAATCATTACCTTTGGTTCATTGAGCAACCTATTGGTATATGCATATCGGCTCACGGTTGAGCAACATATTGGATGTGAATCCTTTTAGTGTTGTGCAAGGGGTAAAATCAAATTTTAGGGAAGTTGCATCCCTGTACTAGCATGAGGCTTAGATTGTTATTTTGGTGATCTATTTTTTTTTTTTTTCATTTTTACTCTTTTTAGAGTTTTTGGTTTGTCATCATTGGTGGATTTTGTCAAATTTCATAAATTTTAGGTTTTTTGTTTCTGATGTAATTTTTGTTCGACATGTACTATTTTGTGGTCTTGAATTTTTATGCAAAATAATTTTAATTGATGGCAGTGAATTGGGAATTTTGACCCTTGTGTGTTGTGTATTACATCATAGTTGAATTAGAAAGCCCTAGATTCTAAGATGGTTTGCATGACCTTAGCTCCTGACTAACATAGCCTAATTAACATGCTTATTCTGATCTTTTCTTCTTCTTCTTAAATGATTGGCTTTGTTAATCGCACGTCTCTTCTATTCTAAATCTGGTCTAACACCTTTTTTTATTATTAATCACGGAGCGTTAGAGGCTTAAAAATGTAAACAAAACTCATCTAATGTAATGCTCTCATGAAGGGCAATTTCCCATTTGGTGATTGGAAATACTCGGAGAAGAAAAATATCATCAATGCTGCTCTCCAAAATATGTCTATACACTATGGATTGTTTTTTCCTTTTTTTTTTGCAGTTTTCCTTTATTTCCCATCTGAGATATTTTGAAGCTAATTCTATTCAGTATTTTCACTTTGACATAAAATGCTTCAAAGCACTTCATTTTAACTAGAATGATAAGATAATTCCTGGTGCTATCATTCCTTAAGATTCAGGCTTCGTTTGTCACGGCTGTTTTTATACTTAAAATAGTTTTTGAGTATAAAATTTTTAACTTTTGTATTAATAAATTTTTTAACTTTTGTACTAAAAAAGTTGTTTTAAGAAGCAGTAAGAAAGCCATCCCAAATGAAACATCAATTTCTTATATTGTGGTTGTCTGCATGAACAGGTTCGTTATTTCTTTTGATATATATATAGATAGATAAGTTCTTATGTAAATTTTGATTGCACAAACGGTCGCAGGCATCTAAATGGAAGTACTCTGAAAGTCCACCGATGCATATAACATCAGGGACAATGTTCAACCCAAGTGGCCCAAAGGGGAGCCTTGGAAAGAACTCAGCCTCCCCTCAAAGGCGGCCAGCCGGAACAAGCGAAAGCCATGAAAACAGAGCTGGGCTCTATCCTCTTCGCCACCACCATCATCATCAAAGAGTTGCAAACAAAGTTGGGGGACACTCTCCCTGGGAAAAGAAAAGTCCTCCAGAAGGTGGCCACGTTGTAGCTCCTAGCACTCCAGGAAGGTCTCCACTGAAAGTTAGCAGTCGCTCTGATGAATCAGTAATAGTTACTTCTTTGCTTCATCTTCATTTATGCCTTGCTTGAATGAAAAAGGAATGATTACAGAGTATATTGTATGTGTTTGAGAGTTTTAAATGGATGAATTTGATTTCTCATGGACAGCCTGAAGAAGGCATTGCTGTGCCGAAGTTTGGTGACTGGGATGAGAGCAATCCATCATCGGGTGAAGCCTTTACTGACATCTTCAACAAGGTGCAGAAAGAGAGGCAGAGTAGTGCAACAAAAGTTCCTATGATCATTGATGATTCATTTTATCTCAATAGTTACCATCATGAAACTGCTAGCAGCAGGCCCACTGTAAGTGTCTTATTTCATTTGGTATAATACTAATTGGTAAGTTATCTAACTTTAAAAACATTCTAATGTTTCCAGAAATTTTGCTGCTTCAGCTGGGGAAAGAAGTGAGGATAGTATGGCATAAAGTAATATCTTCAAAGGTTAATATATTTTTGAAGAGGTTATGTATCAGGAGTTTCATTCTTTTTAGTATGTGTTTTTTATACAGAAAAGCTTGTTTTGAAGAAGGTTTATTCTTATAATACAAGGAAAATCTGATTTTGTGTATCATAATGCATCTATTTCAATAAATATGCTTTTATATTTTTATTTGGGAAAATGTACCAAAAAATTCATTTTGGATGAAACAACTCTTTTATTAAAATGTGAAGAATACTCCCTCATAGTTATGTGAATTTTCTAATAAGAGTAATTCTCAAATTTCTCTCTTTCATGCATCTTCTTCAACGATTTCAAAGTTAGAATGAATGTAGCCATCGACATTGTCTTTTGGCTTGATCACTTTCGTATCAAAGCCTCCAACACGCTCTTTAAAGCGATATCTTTCAATGCCTATTATAAAGGTTAGTGTTGATGTATTTTTTCTTATTTAGGTTAGAACATAGGCTATAATAGGAAAAGGACTATATGTGAACCTTAGGCTAAAAAACAAGCTTCAAAAGATTTGATTATTGTTGGAATACATAATAATATAATATGGGATATGAGCTTAGTTTGAAGAACATTAAAGCCACACATTATATGTTTGAACTTTATTCAAACTTCATTTTGAAACCTAGTATTTAGTCATTAGATGTGAAATTAGGTATGAATTGGCTTGAAACATAGGTTCAATTCAGGTTCAAATACCGTTCAAGCTTTTAATATTATGTTTAATTCTTGTTCAAATATTGTTTGAACTCAATAAACTTAATATTCGATCATTAGATTCGAAACAAATATGAACTAGGTTAGAAATTTTTTTTTAATTGAATTGGAACTACTATTTGTACATTTGCTTAATAGAAGAATCTCAAATAAGATTTCAACATTATGAATTTATGGAGTGCACTACTAGGAAAGATATATGAAAATTAGGTTTATACTTTATTTTTGATGTCATTCTGCTCAACCATGAGAGGTATAGCATTGTTTTCACTAAGGGATTGTTTAGTTGCCTGAAAAATAAATGCAATATAAAGTAAATGCAGTGTAAAAAAAATATAGTGTATTTATAATACTTCATAGCTGTTTAGTTGTTTGCAAAATAAATGCATGAAAACTGTTTTTCTTTTTTGGTGAGGTATACACAGTGCAAAGTAAAAACAATGTATTTTGAATACTTTTAGAGCTGTTTGGTATGATGAGCAGTATTAAAGTATAATATTTAAATGGAATGGTAATAACACTATTCAATGAGCAATCAAACATACTAAACAATATTATCAATGTTTTATAAATCCAAAATACATATGAAGGCATTATAGAGCAAAATGTTTATATATATAACACAAAACAACTCCAAAAACATCAAGCTATTATAACTCATAGTGCTAACAATTTGCACATCACTAATCATTTTTCTAACTCTCTACACATCCATCTAGCCTTCGACTCCATAGACTTCGAGAGGAAAAATTGTATCATTGTCGGATTCTTTTATAAGTTGTTGTATAATGTATCAGCCTCTTATTCAGAAAATCCAGGTATGACTGATAGCTCAGTCATAAGTTCAGTGAACATTTTCTTTTCTTAAGAGGTTATTGCTGTAGTTGTATTTTGTGTAGCGTTTGCAACTTGATTGAAACTATCGACCATCAACACAATATATTCTTGGAGAGTTAGATTAACAACATATACTTTACTTTTCTTTTTGGAGGCACTAGCTAGTGTAGATGAACTTAATGGTCTCTTTTTTGTTCTTATGGATTCCTCTTTAATCTCCACATCAGGCCAATCATTAGTTAGAGATACATCCACACCAAGTTCCATAAATACTGACTCGTTGTCGTCTTCTACATATATTTGCTGAGTCCCAAGTGAAGTTTGAGAATTACCAGCTTTGGCCCACTCTTTAGTTACATGCCCTTCACCGCATACCTTCTCCAGCTCAACATAATTTGGAATTGGCATATTCAAATCAGCAACATCCTTTGGGCGTGTTACTAATTATTAAAACATTCAAAATTTAATGAGACATTGTACCTTTTACTACTTTTTATCCATCTGGTCTTTATAATGCATCTTTAAGCACTATTGCATCACGAGCAGATCCTTCCCAACCAGCGAGAGCATAGGTGAATCTCAAATCAAAGTTAATTGCTGCTAAAACATTTTATGTTGGGTATGGTTTCCTTCCTCTAAATGAAGATTCATTCGATTTAGGAACTCTAGTTTTGATGTGTGTTTCATCTATAGCTCCGACACAATCCTACTTTTGATAAAATGCATCTTTAGAAGACCACTAAAAAAATTGAATATTATCAAATGTGATTCGATTATACGTACAAAAATTGGCATGAACTTACTACTTTTTTGAATCTTCCAAGGAGTTTCGAGACTTGGAGGCTTAATAAATTCATGGCATAGTTCCCCTACAACATATAGTGCAGCTTTAAAATAGCTACTAATTGTTTCCTCGGAGCGTTGTAAGTTAAATTGAATGACTCAGTTACGAACACTATGTCAGAGTGTATGTAAAAACATAGCCATTTTTTCTTCAATCAAAACATAAAATGTTTCTACCAATAATCTTCATGTCCGTGCTAAGTCACATAGTTTGAAGAAAGCTCTTTTCTCATGCGTATCATATCAATACAAGCATAATCAGATTCGTCATATAACCTAGAAAGATATGTGAGCCGTTGTATATTCCGTTGTGAATTATATTTTTTCCTTTCTCTGTCAATTTGACGTAATAACAAGCATATAATAGTAAATGTAGCATAAACCACTGCTTGTGTTGCGGAATAAATTTATGTTTCATCTACACATGGGACACTCAAATGCTTATCGAAATTGGATAGTTGATCTTCAACATCTTGTAATTGTTCATCCATAGCTACCTATAGTGATCTATAAGTTTCCAAAAAGAAAAAGGTTGTACCTAACAATTTTGCTACAGAACTTGCTTCCAAAACTAATAACCAAAGATTTCAATTGGGAAAAAATAACCAAATATGTAGAAAATCAAAATGCAATCTATTTCTTTATTCAAAATTTAAAAAAATGCTTTCTCCTAATGTTAAAGTGAGAAAGAATCCTACAAACACCATTTTTCAAATCCATTTCTTTCTCCAATACATAAAAGAAATTTCACAGAATGGCTCAAGAGCCCTACAAATGAGTGATGCCGAAGATTCCAAGTGAAAAAAGAAAAAAGCAAAATGCAATTTTTTTCATCTGATAATTCGCAAAACAGCAGGAAGAAACCACAGAAGAACAACCCAATCTTTTCATCTATCATAATAACAAGTCAAATAAGAAGGAAGAAAGGAAGAGACGAACCTTGGTAAGCAAGGTATGAATAGACGAACGTTTGGGCTTTGCGAGATGCTCCCGAACGGCTGGACTTCATTGCACACTCTGAGGAAGAACAACACTGAGGATGAAGGACGAGCACGATGAGCAAACACCTGGATCGAGCAATCAAACACGATGAGGATGACAGACGAGCACGCATGCAAGAGGAGGATTTCAGGAGGAAGAACAAAGTTGTTTCTTGGATTTCTTTCGTGAGGAAGACACGGACACAGAGTCACGCGCGCCCCGTTCCTGCGTTCCAGAATTTTGTATTCATAACTCGTCCAATTTGAGCTGGTTTGGAATACACCAAAAATACATTATCCAAGGAGTTTTAAATACTTATTTACTTTACATCTACTTTATATCATATCAAACACAAAAAAAAAAACCCTGTATTTACTTTACAGTACCCTCTAAATATTGGCCGCAACCAAACAACCCCTAAGATTTTTAGCATTGTTTGAAGATGAAGAAGCATTTTTTGGATACCTATGGAGAAGATTATCATCAAAGATGATCGAACAAGTATCTAGTCCACAATGAGCGAAATGTTTTGATGGAGAAAAAGAAGAGTGGTAGGAAAGCCATAGGTCAATAAATTGTCAGTAGATATATTATATGGTTGCAATTTTAGACTTATGAAATAATATTTAAACTAAGGAATACATGCATTGAATATATTTGAGAGAAAGCTCCTAGGATGCTAAGTTGAAAGTAAAAGTGATCACAGGAAAGATATCTTATTATTAATAACGGATAAAGATAAATAATAAGCATGTTATAATATTTGAAATAGTTGTTTAAGTTAATTAGTTGCAATAAACTCTTAACAATAGTTTAAATTATTTTCATAGGTTATTATTAGCTTTACAATGTATATAACTGATGAGTTCATGCTCCCTCCAATTAGTTTAAGTAGTTTTTTTATAGTTAGGAATTTGAAGAATAACCAATTTAAATCAAAAAATGATTATCCGATATTAAAATTAAAATTTTATACTTTAATAATTTTATTTAGTGATTTGTACATAGGGATAATAAGAATAAATGTGTTGATTGTGGTACTTATGTAAATGAGTAGAAGGATAATGAAGGATTTTAATATTGATTTTGTCATTCATAATGAGATGGAAGATGATGTGGTGAAGGAGATTGAGGATGTTGATTCATCTCTTGATGTTGTAAATAAAGATTGTATATTTTATAGATTTTAAAGGAGGATGCTGAATAATAAAAATTATTTTATTGAATACTTCATAGATCCATATGGCAAGAGGCACAAGTCAACATATCCATGTGTTAGTTATCCCCTTTGAATGATTGATGAAGAGTAGTTCTCTTTCTTGAGACTTGGATAATAAGTTTAGAAGAAAACTCTTAAAAACGAAGATTGGAATGAGCAGTGAAAGCGCAACTTGATTTCAATTGTTGAATAAAATCACGATTTGACTGGATAGTAAGGTAACTATTTTATTAGTCCATTGATTATTTAATAACTTTTTTTAATTATATGAAAACACCCACATTAAAAGAGAAGCATAATACTAAGTTAAGTGTGGCAGAGATGAGAATGCTCAGGTGGATGAGTGGCTTTACCCTTAGAGATAGGATACGAAATGAGCATATACGTGAAAAGGTTGGAGTAGCTCCAGTAGAAGATAAAATTAGAGAGAGTCGCCTTAGATGGTTTGGTCACATAAAACGACGACCTTTCGATGACCCGGTTAGGAGAGTAGAGGTATTAGATTTGACTTATGTTAAGAAAGGTAGGGGTAGACCTAAAAAGACTTGGTTAGAAAATATTAGGAATGACCTTTCTTTATTATGTTTAAATGAGAATTTGACTTTTAATAGAACACAATGGAGAAAAAGGATTCATGTAGCCGACCCCACGTAGTGGGATAAAGGCTTGATGTTGTTGTTGTTGTTGTATGAAAACACCCACATCCTTGCTCATTCACAAACACCTTCACACATTACCAATGCCCCACATAATGGCCTCGACCCTCCAAGTATTTGGCTCCACATTCTTCTTTTAATTCTAAATTTCACATACCTTCATTACTTCATATACAAAAGACTTTAGACTCCAAACCTTCTCCTAACAAACTCAACATCACATATTCACCTCTTACCATAACCTTTTATATCACATTACATCACTTAAAATACACCCTTATCTCTGCAATTATTCCTTAAATTTCATGGTGAGCTCTCAAGTTTCATACCCTCTAAGAAGCTCTAGCCACCCTAACTCCTCCCCAATCTTCCACCGTCAATCCTAGCATACTCACAAAATCTGTTTACGCACTACTTAGTCATCTAAATATTGTTTAATTTGGTAAGGTGTAAATATTGTTCCCCTCAAGTACACGTGTCATGTAAACTAATAAAATAACAAGAAGAGTTTCGTTCTCAAGAGGAATTAAGATTTTTTAAATTCACTTTAGTACTGCTTAACGAAAATATTCTAATTATTCAGCCGATTGATTCAAAAGAGGTTGTGCAAATTAAAATAAAAAGCTACAGTTGCAAAAGGTAAATTCACTAGTTGTAAACGCTTTTAACCTATGCTATTTAAAAAATGCATATTTGTATAAGAGTAATTTAATACCTATTATTGTTGTGAATCAGATCATACATATTCATCATCTCTCTCAAGCTCGTTGGAGAATTATTATGATTCCATCTAACTACAGTTTTACTATCTCCTTAAGATCTCATAACCTTAAGCACCACATGTCTATGTTATGGCAAGATACCTATTAAAATCTCTAATTGTTCTTTTTCGAGACTCTAGATCACACTAGATTTAAGTTTATGTATAGCCTATACATAAACTAAATTAATGAAGTTTGGAGGAACTAAAAATAGCTTGAAGTAAATTTTAATTATCAATCCTACTCTATGCAATTCATGATTCTTAAATAATCATAGATTCAGAATAATGAGATTATCTACGCATGGAGATACAACTAAACATCACATACATTTTCATTTTACTAACAAAATAAAATACAAACCATAAAATAAAGGCTAGAAGTGATCCAAATCAACAGTATAGAACCCCTTTCCACCCCTCCACTTTAATCTACACTAATACACGACTTAACACAAGTGCACAAGAGCTAGATCCCCACCATAATAGTCTTTCTCACACACATCTCTCCAAAGTATGAGCTCATTCACATGAAATTCAATGCTGCTATTTATAACAATAAAAAATAACTGAAGTGACGTTGGCTTGATGACATTGCGGCACTATCAATTGAGGCTTCATTTGATTGGAAGTTTTTGGTGCTTATTCCGTTTTAAAACGACAAATTAATTTCTTCTTTATTGTTTGGTTCGTCAAATCACGTTCCAAATAACTCTTTTTCTTTCATTTTTCTGTTGTTTTGAAAAGGCTTTTTATATATGTTTCTCCGTTAGAAAACTTCATTTTATGAATCAATGTTAATTTCTTAAAACTGTCTTTTACAAAAGTACCAAATAACCAAACGAAGCCTGAACTGTCTCTTGTCACGGTGCTGAGCCATTTGACACTGTTACGCTCTATCTAGTGTTGCGACACTTCTTGGATAGAACCTCAACGTTTAGCTTGCCATCAATTTTTTTGAGGCCTCTCAGCTACGACACTGCAATGGTGGTGATGCGATGTTGGGGGGAGATATGGTGCTACAACATTGAGTTTGTGGTACTGCAGTGCTAGTTCAATTTTCATAATTTTTAATTTGTTTTGTGCACAAAATATGTAAGAAAGAAAAGCAGAATAATCATAATTTAGACATAGTAATTTTTCGCTTATCGAATTCCTCAAAATTTTAAGATATTACTTGTCCTCTCAAGTAATGTTTATTTTATTGGGATAAAATATCTTTTGCATTGAATATAATTTTTGGAAAGAAACAAAAGTAATAATATAAGTATTTATAAATTACATAAGTCGGAAGATTTTTTTAATAAAAATAATTTATAAAATCTCATTCCTTTTATTTTTAATTAATATTCTTTCTAAATTAGACTCCTAATGGTGTTAGTAAAGAATTTTGACTAACTTACTCAGTTTTGCTAAAATGTTCAGAATTAATGAAATTACACATTTAATTAATCCTTTGATCTACCTATTAGCTTTTTTTAAGTATTATGATTCTAATTATTCATTTTTAGGAGCATAGAAGTGGGGCTAGATATTGAAGATATCAATTTTTGATATTCTAGTATTTAGTTTTTCTCTTTTTCTTTAATTTGACTAAGTGCTTTATAATAATTTTTAATATTTATTTATTGCCTCAACTTGCTATTTTTAAGTGGGGCTAGATATTACAAGTACAAATTTTTAATATTCTAGTACTTAGTCTTTTTTTTTTTCTCTTTTTTTTTTCACTTTAACTCTATTCATTTATTTGTTTAATACCTTATATTATTTTAAATACCTATCTATTGCCACCACTTAATATACTTTTCTAAAGTTTGTTAAATATTTCATAATTCTCTACATACTTACTTTTAATGTGATTTAGGATTAATCTAATAAGTTAATTTACATTAATCCTAAAACTCAATAGTCTTTTATAAGTAGTCAAATGCTTAAGTAACTTCTAAGAATTTAACTTATTCAGAATTACTAATTTTAAATGAAAAGATTAATTGTTACTTTAACTATTTTATTTAGAAAAAATTATAAATTATGTACTATTCAATACTTACGGACTTTAATTTTGAATTTTCTATATTTTATAATTCGAGCAAAAAATTGCAATATAATAAGGCAAGTAATTTATCATAAAATAAGGAAATTAATTATATTTATTTTTTAAATTATAATTTATAAAAAATAACAAAAAAACACATGAAACCAAAATAACATAAATCTTAAATAAAATAAAAGTACAACTAAATTAAAAAAAAAAATAAAAATAAAACAATAACAATAATAACAGTCGAGCTTTCCCTACTATTGCCTGTGTTGTTCATGCTGATTATATTAACAAAGGTTCTGCTCCTGGGTACATCTCAAAGGGGGTGGGCCTAGAAATTTGTTATAATGACCATGGGAGTCCATCTCCCATCTCCTGAACATGCCAACCAAAGATGCGTTGTCGTCAGCCTGGTATTGATACTGCCTTTGATGCTAAAGCATCATATGGTCGTAACGGGCGTACATCATCTATTCTAGGCCTGTTAGTTGCTCCTCAAAGTGATCAACAGAAACACCAATCAGATCAACTCTATCCTGGAAGTCTGCCATTACTGGATGAATTGGGTTGGTTGGTTCGATCCCACTCCTCACTTTGATAAGGAGATTTTGAAGAACGCGATTTTGGACCTTGCTAGAGCATAATCATGCAGGACCTGCTCCTTCCTTGGGTTCCATACTTCCCGACATTTTCACACAACTCAAAAACAATATAAGGATGCTCTAAACCCATAGATGTTGACCCCGTAGCATATGTTGGATAGAGTAGAAGATAAACTTTTAAAAATCAATAGTCTTTTCATTTTTAATACAAAAAAAAAAAATTAAAACTACCATATCCTTCATCACTTAACTTATATTCCTACTAGGCATAAACTTTGCAAAAATGAAGTAGTGCAAGGCTTTGGACTCATGGGTGAGTGTTGACATGAAAAAATTAATGATTTTATTATCTCTTCTCATCGATTGGGTATTTCAGTCTCTCCAGGTCAGGAACCTAATTACGTCCTCTTAATTTATAGTAGTTGTGCAAAAATTCATGTACTCGTCACCATTAAATTGAAAGTAGTGGGTTTGAAAAACTTGGTTTATTACATCAAGAGTAAAGGGAACCCAGTTACCACATATATAAATACATTCATTTTGGGGCTCCTTTGCATTCACGAAGAATCCCCTGACTATACAGTCATCTGTAGGACAAGTTTGGAACACTAGAAAATCCTAATTTTTCTTTATTATTTGAATATGAATAACCCCCACTTAGGGTTATCAAACCCCTGCTCCGGAATAATTGACTTACCAAATAAACTATTGTACAACTCATTTGTAGCAACACTAACGAATCTCCAGGCATTGTACGAAGTGGATCCATCGCTCATTCTACTGGTAGAAATCTTATGTGCCACTCTATCAAGAAAGAATGAACTAGGAATCTAAAACACGAACAAGTGGAGGCTCTAAGAGTGCAAAAGTGCAAGTGAAATTGAAATGGTGGCCCAATTCCTATTTATAAATTAACCATCACTGTGAAGCTGGCTTATGTAGCTTTACGGTACTGAGTCAATCTAATCAACATGGGTACTAGCACTGAGATGTTAGGGATAGGTAGTGTTGTGACGTTCATATAGGGAATTAAAATCGCATGCTTTTTACTGTGAGACTATTGTCATGCTTGACACATAGTAGCAAACGAAGAGACTGTCTCCACATCATTTCATCCACCATATTAATATTTTAACTGAACACTGTAGTGCTAAATGAGGAGTTGTGACGCTCAATCGGATCAAAATAATTGGGTAGCTCAGCACTGCAATGGTGTATTGACGACGTTGCGGCACTTTAAAAGGATATATATTTGGTGTTGCAGTGCTAGATTTCTCATGTGCTATGGCGTGATCGACTTAATTAATTTTAAAATAATTGCTATCGCGCTACGGTACTTCAGGGTATAGCGCTGTGGTGCTGGGTTGAATTTTTTAAATTAACTCATAACACCCTAAATCAATACTAACGCACACAATATTGATGTAACTCAAGTGAAATCTAACTATAAGATTTTCTGAACACAAAACAAAACACCAATCACTCAAAATTTAATAGCAAACAAGGACGATAAATTGGCTTGTCTCCCAAACACCTCTAAGTTTATTTTCTTCAACCAAATTATGCCAAAATTCTATCCAAGATGATCCAGCTATACATAAATCTTAAGGCGATTAATATCTTCTCCTATATATGGTTTCAATCTCTGATAATTAACTTAAAAATTTGGATAGTTTTATGATCTCTAACATTATTAGCTCCATAAGGATACACTTTTATAGCAATGAACAAACCTGACCACCCTAACGTAAGCTTCCATGAAATAATTTAAATCTTGAATTATACAACTAGAATTACTGTCCAGGTTCAAATTCTTTCTTAATGAGTTTATGATCATGTCATTTTTTTTAATTTGCTCTTTATATAGCTTAACATTCTCGTAAGCGTCATTTTTAAATTCTTCCAATTTATTCAACTGTATCAACCTTTTTTTCTTCAGCATTCTTAAGGTTAGAATTTAATTCTTTTACTATCTATATAGCTTTGTATTCTAACATTAGGGGCAAATGACAAGCTTTTCTAAAAATCAATTTATTGGGATACATTATAATTTAAGTTTTCTAAATAGTCCTATAACTGCATAGTGCATCATCTAATCTCAATGACCAATCTTTCATATTCAGACTAACATTTTTCTCTGAATTCTCTTTATCTTTTTATTATTGATCTTAGCTTGAACACTAGTTTGGAGAAGAAAAATAGTTGTTATCATATACTTAATTCCATATTTAAAAATAATATTATAAACACCCTTGTTACAAAATGGTTACCCCTATCATTTATGATGACTTTGGACAATCCAAATCTAGAAAATAAGTTTTTCCTTAAAAACTTAATTACTATTTGAGCATCAATTTTATGAGTTGATATTCTAGAGACATAGTCAACACTATCAAAACAAAATATATTGACTTCTAAAGTATTGAACAAAAGGACCTATGAAGTTTAAACCCCAACCATAAAAAATTTTAGCTTCAAGCATATAATTAAGGGGAATTTCATTTCTTTTAGAAATATCTCCTACCCTTTGACATCTATCACATCTTTTAACATAATCATTTACATCTTTAAATAGGGTAGGCTAATAAAAATTCAGATTAAAGATCTTAGAAGCAGTTCTAAATACTTCAAAATGTCCTTCATACTCAGAATCATGACACTGACTGTTGATGTGTTCTATCTCATTTTTTAGGGACATACAACGTAATAATTTAATCTTTACACTTCCTAAATAGGGAAGGCTCATTCTCAAAATATAATTTGACATCGTGCATGAATTTACACCTTTGGGTGTAAGACATGTTAGTGGGGATAACACCATAAATAATGAAATTAATAATGCTAGCATACCAAGACATCCTTCAAGAATGCAATGAAAATAGATTTTCATCACGAAAAATTTCCCTCTCTAATCTAGACTAATGTTTAGCCACCAAATTTATAGAATCTTTCCTATCCAAAATTTTTACATTAAATTTTTGTAGTAAAATCCACCCAATTAATCTAGGCTTAATGACTTTCTTGGTTAACCGGTATGTGATGGTGTAGTGATCGATAAAAATAATTACTTTGATGGCGTTTAAATAAGATATAAACTTATCAAAGGTAAAGACTATTGCTAGCAACTCTTTTTCACTTGTTGTATAATTAATCTGGGCATCATTAAGAGTTCTACTAGCATAATAAATGGCATTAAATTTCTTTTCATGCCTTTGCCTTAAAATTGCTCGTATTTAGTTTCTAGCATCACATGTTAACTCAAATTAAAAAAAAAAAACATTGACATGAAATAATTATGAGAATAGTAACTAAGCACTTCTTAAGCTTCTCAAATGTAGCTAAGCAATCAAAATCAAAATCAAAAGGTATATCATTTTCAAGAAAATGATATGGCGGTTTGGTAAAGTTTGAATTTTTTTTTATGGAACGCCTATAAGATCTGACATGACCTAAGAAACTCCAAACTTACTTAATAGAAGTAGGAGGTGTCTAATTCTCAATAACTTAGATCTTTGCCTTATCAATCTCTATACCCTTCTCAGAGATTTAGTGTCTAACAAAATTGCTTTCATTTACAATGAATTGACATTTCTCCCAATTAAGCACAAGGTTAGTTTCCTCATATATTTTTAAAATTAATTCTAAATGATCTAAGCAAATATTGAACGTTGTTCCAAAGACTGAAAAAATCATCCATGAAAATCTTAATACCATGTTCTATTAATTCAAAAAATATCGACATCATACATCTTTGAAATATTGTAGGGGCATTGCTTAAGCCAAAAGGTGTACGCCTAAATGAAAAGGTTTCATAAGGACCAGTGAAAGTTATCTTATCCTAATCTTATGGGGCAATGTGAATTAGTTATCTTATCCTATTATATATGTTATTGATTTATCTTTTGACATATTAATTAGTTTAATTTTAGAGTTAAGGATTTTTTTTATTATTTAAAATGGTCAACCAGCCTCAAAGTGACGTCGCTAATCCTTTGGTAAGAGATATTTCTAACAATTGTAGCTATAGGTTTTCCCCCCTCTTATAGGAATTAAAAAAATTCTCAAGCCTCTTTGTAAGAATTGGCCAAATTAGGGCACCCCTTAGCCTAGTTTTGTTCTCCTTCTTCTACCATATTCTAACTTATTTGATCTTCACAAAATCTCTAGATTTAATCTTCACAGACTCCTCTAACACTTCTTGGTTCTCAAGCCCACAAAGATTATTAAAATCATCCCTCAATCTCATATTTCAAGATAGCCAAAATAATTCTAAATTAGGCACCTTGGCCTAGCCACCATTACATGGTCTTAAATTTCTTGGATCTCCACCAAAAATTTTAAGTCACATCCACTTACATTCACTCATCATTTATAAGAAGATTTGTGCGTAATAAGACAAGGCTTGAGAAAAAGAACATCTTTAGCATGTACATATTATTAGAACTTCTAGGTTATTCATAGATGAGGGAATCATGATGAATATTATTTCAATAGACACCATCATTATAACTAATTTGAAATTCAAACCTCTCCTAGAATCTTTTCATATTAGTTGGGTCAATCATGCCCCTTTTGTTGAGTACACATATTTGCAATTATCAAGATGATCACTATCAATATAATGAGTATTTGCCACTTAGATATGTATATAGAGGCAAAATGTTAAGTGGGTATGCCATCAAATTGTTAAACACCGAAGGTTATATGTCTTAGTATTCTGAAGATGTTCTTTGACTCAAAATTTATTGGTTTTTGTGGTTGTGATAATCTCATGTTAAGATATATGTAAATTATCAAATTCATTTACATTCCTTTGTAACAAAGTTTTTTTTTGTACCATCTCTACTGCTTTCCAATGGTTCTTTTGGTGTTTTTAAAACTTTCTAAGGTATCAAAATATCTTCCCAATTCTCTTAAAAGTTAAAACAACTATAATGATTTCCTTAATTGGATTATTATTTTAAACGAAAAACAAAAGACAAAATCCTACGGAACAATTTTCATCCTAGAACTCATCACTGTAGATCATCCAAATCTCTCAGGAAAATTTGTAGAAGAAGAGTTCATAAAGAGCGTTTTGGCCCTCGTGCATCTTCTACCACTACTATCACGTTACAGCTGAACAACTTTTTGAGACCAGCTTTTGTTTGTAATTGGCATCCATTCAAAGTCATAGTACACATTGCAAAATCTTTTGTCAGCTAAAAGTTCCCAATAACTATCTTCTTCACCTCAGCAAAAATCTTTGATTTTTCTTCCGGGGTTGCAACTATTCTATAATAGCTAACTTACTTTCCTTGTCTATTAAGAGATACTGGTTGTTAAGCAAGCAAAAACCTTCATGTTTAAAATAGTTCTTAGAGTTCTCTCTTAATTCAAAATATTATCTCTTAGTTTTGTTGGTTCCAAATTTGTATGTTGGCAACATCCAACCCTACTGAAGGTCATAGTGGGTTTAAGCTAGAGACCTAAGTGAGGAAATGAGTATGTATGGAGAGTAAGAAGTTCTAGTACATCTATGAATAATTCAAACAACACAGCATAAAGTCCAAAATATGCAACATAATGGTTCATGGTAAAAGGATTACCTCACTAGAATTATTCTCAAGACATTGACGTGAATGATCCTTCGAGGTTGTAGCAAAGGTTGCCCCCCAACAAAGAGAAGTTTCCAGTAGATGGGACCAAACTATTACATGCTAAAAAAATTGAGCTAGTAAAGTATGTGTTTATGTTTTAGTGTTATACAAAAAATTTGTAAGCACAGATAAAAATAATAAGACAAAAAAAAAATTTATGTGAAAACTTGGAAAGAAAAATAAAATAATTGGGCCTAGCCCAATTGAAAATTCCACTATAGAATAGGTGATAGAAGAATCCTTCCTTCCTCACAGGACAAATAAGAGGAGATTATTTGAAAATATATGCCTGGTCTTTTTTAAGGGGGATTACAGAAATCAAATGTACATAGATAGACAGTTAGCACCTAATAACATGGCTTGATTTCTTTTATAGGGATTATAGAATATTATGTCCACAAGAGGTCAATTGAAGCCCAACTATAGGGTTAAATATTGATAAGATTATGAAAATAGAGGCAATTATTGTCGGTGATCGCTGACGATGACGGTGGTGGTCGTCATTGATAATTGAAAATTTAAGAGAGCTAACTAGTTCTCTCCTTTTTTTTTTCCTTTTCATCATGTGGAAAATGGGCTCTATTTATAAGTTTTTGGTTGGATATTTTGGTAATTTGAACAAGAATCCAAAACATTCTGTCGTGCGGTTTATATCAATTCTCTTGATCATGAAGCATTTTTGTGTGCATTTAAGTGTATTAATGTTGTCCGAATTGAGTGATCATAAGCTTGTTGGATTCATCTTGTCGATCCTCTCAATTCAATTATAAGCATATCAAATTTGGATTTCATGATTTTAGTTTCAAAACATTTCATTTCAAATATTGCCTTGAGATTCATGTATATCATATGAATTTTTTTAGAGTCATATCAATAATTATTTGAACTATTTATTGAATGAAGTGAGGCAATTTTTCCTATCATGAATTATTCATTGTACATGATGTTAAGATATTATATTTCAACAAGTAATAATTATCTAAAAAATTAATTTGTTTTTATTTTTAATAAAGTTCAAATTATAGGAAGTTCGCTATAAAAAATTTCCATGGGCTTTGTGCTAAAGCAGCTCGGGCCTTATAAGTCCATTGTTCTCTTCTTTGCAATTTGGTCAAATAATGTGAAAGGTAGTGGGGCCCATCCTCCCTTTATAACGTCTATTCTAACAATTTATCTTCTTCCTCGCATTGCTATCATCGAAGTAAAATTTCACACTTTTAAATATAGCTATACAAAATAATATTGATTGGACCATTAAAAAAATTATTTTTATTATCATTATTTATTTAGAATTAATCAAGTAAAAGCATAAAAAAATGACCTAAGACTCAACCTTCAAAAATATAGGTTCAAATTAACCCGCTTAATATACAGGTTGAATTTGGGTATGAAATTTCAACCCAATTAATCCTTGCCGTAAAAGTGATCGTTTAAGTTTTCAACAGGTTAAATAATAAGCTGTCAACAGATTTGCGGATTCAGATTGATTGGTTGATTCATTTTGAGCTGAAGTTAAACCCAACTTATTATCCATTTTGACCTTCATAAATCAAGCAGACTATGCTCCATTTTGACCTTCATAAATCAAGCAGACTATGATGGCCCAACGAGGTGAAATTATTCTGTGCAGTCACGGACTCAATCTATAAGCAAATCAGGATGTGCCAAATCTTTTTTAAATTGTGTATCCGTGCTGTGTATTATTGTGTATCAGATGATTTGATTCATTCTGATTTATCTCCAAATTATCTAATGACCGCATGAATAATCTCTCCCTAAAAAGAACATGAAACAAAGAAATAAGAACCGAGCCGAACTGATCAATATTCTCTATACTAGGGGTGTCAACTTCGGGTTGCGAGTCGGGTTTGGGTCGAACCCGGAACTAGCCCGACAGTATTCGGGTCATCAAGAACACAAACCGTTTTTACAAACGGGTCGGTTTTTTCGGACCCGAACCCGACCCGCTTCAGGTTCGGGTCAACCCGACCCGACACAGATTTAGGGATTTTCTTATTTTGCGAGATGCCGAAACGAACTCACGTCGCTACTTCCGATAGGGAGCTCCGGAGCTGCCAAGCTCCCGTCACTATTTTTTCTTTCGATAGGGAGATGACCGGACGACGAGGCAAGGATTGACGAGCCGACGGTTGACGGACGTGCATGGCTGGCCTGGGCTGCCTGGCGAACGCCGAACGCCGGACGCGATCAAGAATGCAGCGATCAAGTAACTGACGGGCGCTACGACAGAGTGACGCAAGGCATCGACTGGAAATAGCAATTGATATGAGGAAGTGACTGTCAGACACGATTGACTACCTGACGCGACGGAAGGGACAAAAAAGTTGGAACAACTGATCCGGGTCAAAACAGGTCGATTTCGGATTTTTGGGTCAACCCAGACACGACCTATTTTTTCAAATCGGTTGAAATCTTCAACCCAAACCCGAAAATACTGAACCCGAAATTTTCGTATCGGATTCGAATTGTGTGAAATATTGACTCTACTCTATAGGAAACAGTCGGCGGGCTTCCGCGGGGCCCAAGGTGTTTCTGCTACATAGAAGGCTTTGTAGAAACAAAGCGTTTCTTGGCTTCTACGTAATTACCGAGAACGGAGGCACTTTTATTTTTATTTTTATTTTTGGGTAAAAGAGCACTTTTATTTTTATAATATCGGAAATCGAAAATATAACAAGAACCCTCGCCCGTTCTCACTTTTCATTCCATCCATCGCTCTCCCTCTCTCTTCATTGCTCGCGCACAAAATTCTTTCCCAACAATGAAACCCTAAGCTTTGAATTCGGCTAGGATCTCCTCGTAAATCCTTCTTTTTTCGGGAACCAAGAGCCGGAGTTGAAACCTCCATCTTTATTTGTACAGAGGGACCTCCTCGAGACCAAGACCCGTGCCTAGAAGCCGTTTCTCCACTAACCTGGTCCGTTTCTCTCTCTCTCTCTCTCTCTCTCTCTCTTTCCTCCCCTTTATCTGCTTTATTACTCGAATGGTTCTGCGACTTGTTAATTTGATTAGGAGTCGGGTGAGTGATTCGGCTTCCAAATGTCATTTCTCCGTCGAATCTCAATCTGTTGGGGATTTTTAGCCCCCATGCCTTTTTGTTATTGCTTTCTCTTTTGAAGGGCTTTGATTATGTGTACTGAATGTTTGGTTAAAAGTTAGATTTTGCTTTGGTTTGACTCGTTTATCTTTCTACGTATTTCAATGTGTTACGGCCTGATCGCGATGCGTATTATGATTTTCTTCATTGAAAATTATTTTATTGACTTGTTATTCTTCAGGGCTTAAAGTCTGGAAGTTTATCAACTTGCTGTTTGTTCCACCTAATTTTTTTTAGCTGCATCATAAGTTTTAGAGTGGTTGATTACTTTGATTCATCATCATCATATCTATATTCTTGTAAGATTATTATTTTTTTGTTTTTTTAAATATCGATCATTCTAGTTTCGATCCATTGGTAGGAATTTGATTCGTGTTTTTTCCCTGTTGGGGTTATAAGGCTCTAATAATACTCACAGAAGGTTTTTACCCTTATGCTTCATCTTTTTCCTTGTGTCTGGAATATGAGGGCTTTGCCTCTTCTAGAGTCTGTTATAGTTGACTAGTTGAGATTGTTGTAGCACTGATAAGTTGTTTTTGTTCTAGTGATTAGCATGCTTTGCTCATTGTCTTAACAAGCAAGGAGGGACTTAATTGATAGTGAAATCCGTTAAAGATGGTTTTGAACGTTGATCTGAATGACCGTCCTGCTGAAAGCTGGCAGTTTGAGGATGATGTTGCTCCTATTGATCTGCAGCATGAGCAGATAACTATTATGGGAACTCCTGGATCCTTTCTTTCACCAATTGATGCAGATGCCATACCTGATGATGATGTCATTTTGCTACCTTCCTCTGCGTGGGTTTCTCCGGTAGGTTTCAACCTTGATCCATGCTCATTTCCTACAGCCTGTTTTTCCAATGATCCAGTAATTTGCTAGGTATGTTGATTCATTTGTCACATATATGTTGTTACATGATACATAAAGTACATCCTCAACCCGAAATAAGTTTTCTTTATATTTATCCTTTTATATGTTACTTGTCAGTCTTGCTGTATATTCATTATTTTTTTTGGGGAATATCTTTAGGCCAAAAGCCAGTCAAGGAGGAAACGGCCAGTTACAGTTGTTATTGATGAGGGCATGGAAACAAATACTTGGCAATCAGGTTGGTCTTCTTATGGCTAGTGTGTGCCCCATATATATGTAATCTGTTTGAGTATTTTCTGCTCTTTGATGCTTAATGAAATACTTAAGGTGCTTATGTTATTCCAACATGTTTCTATTAGCTATCATAAACTATAACCATTGTGTGCATCAGTAGTAGCTGTTTTCTTTTAGTTTTGAACATCAGATAATGAATAGTACTATTGGATGAATCACAAAAGTATTTTTTGTTCTCTTTTAATTTCTAATAAAAAGGAATTTTTGTGATGTGAATACCAGATGATGTTGAAGCTGTCAAATTATATTTAATAATTATGTGTTATCATGGCCACTTGATGATTTAACCTATTATTATTTTGATTGAATCATTATGGCAGTTGTAATATTGATTGAATGAATATTTTAAAACTTAGCTGAAGAAGATTATTGTGATTGCCAAGTATTTCTTACTGCATATTTTTGCTGCCTCATTGTTTCATACAACACAATCTGTAGTGTGTGTTCATTTTTTTTAATTGTAAAAAATCTATGGTTTCCTTCTATCACTTAATGCTCTAAAGATACATTTTATGGATCCCAGCTGCCTATATTGTCTATTTAATCATGCATGGTTGTCTAATAGAGCTAGTAGTTATTCTTAGTAAGATAAGTTTGATGCAATCAAGGTGCTGTGTGTGCTATTTGGAATTCCTAATAAGGTGTTTGGAATTCACTAGGTGATGCGTGTGATATAATATATATATGTTTGTCTATGTTTATGATAAGAGAGACTTTTATGTTGCAATTTTAATGTAATTTTTTTGGTTGTACCAATTTGGTATTAGAGCCTAGGTCATGTAAGTTTTCCTTTAAAAAAAGTCAAAAACAAAAAAATGGATAATCTAATCAATCAAAAAAACAAAGTTTCAAGTCATGATGCAAAGGAGTCCCAAGATTAATTTGATCATGCAAATTTTAAAAGTCAACATTCTTTGCCATCTATTACGGATGAGAAAATTCCAACAACTAGATGAGTTTCGTCATAAGGATGTTTTACTGATCCACTTCAGAATGAGCATTACAAAATAAGAGAAAGCATTTTTGTGCTGAATGATATAAAAATAGGAAGCTTCAACTTTTGTCTCTGAATTTGAGCAAGAAAAGGAGATCATCCGAAGAAAGTACGACACGATAATTCAGGAAATGGAAATGCCGCATCTTCAAAATTTTGAGATGATCTCATCAGGAGATGAGAATTCTCCATGATGGGAGAATTGATGCAATCAAGGTGTTGTGTGTGCTGTTTGGAATTCCTTAAATGCTATTTAGAATTCCCTACCGTGTATGCTGTTTGGAATTTCCAAACAATTGTTTGAACTTCTCTAAGCTGATTTTCAATTTTTGTGTTCATTGGTTGTTTTGTTTTCCCCTTGGCAGTTATCCTTTTGGTTTGGGCTGTTGTCCCTTCGGTTTCTGTGCCCATTGGCCTCTGTTTTGATGCTTTGTTTTCCCCTTGGCTATTGTCCCCTCAGTTCCTATTTGCTACAGATTTCGAGGAGTTTCTAGTGGCAGTTTGGGTGGTGCTTTAACTCCATGTATTAATTATTTTTTCCTTTTTTTTCTCCCCTATAAATGAGGCTGTTTTGTGACAGTTTTATGAAGATAGGTGATGATTTTTGGAATGTAAAACCTGGTGGTTTGTTTTAGCTTGCAAGCTAGCCTCCTTTCCCCTTCCCCTCTACTATTTCGTCTCGGTTTCTTACCTCTTCTTCTCTATCCACGGTTCCCACCTCATCTATATCTTTCTTCTCTATATTAATTTAAGTTGTAAGGTGTTGTGTTCTAGTATTGTTATATTATATATGTGTTAGTCTATATTTATGTTAAGGAAGACTTTTAGTTTGCAATTTTAATGTAATTTTTTTGGTTGCACCAAGATTTTGTGGGAATGCAGTTGCTGAGAAAGGGATCTCCTTTAATGTTTGTATTGAGCGTGAATACACTTGACATTTGTCCAACACATGCATGCGCATGCGACATTCTCATTGACCAATATTATCATTTTTTCCTTTCTCAACCACATGAACAAGCTCCGATCAATATAACTTGACCTGTGCTCACATTGACATTGAGATCTTACTCTGAAGTGAAGTCATCGCAGTCATCATTTCTATCATTTTTTTATATTCTAGAAATCTGGTCATTTTTTATTTTAAGTGAGTCACAGTCATCGCATCCGGTTCGGTGGAGCACCCTTTCTCAATAGCAACATTTTGAACACCAATGACCCACTATCGGTCCCTCTATAAGGATTCTCATGTCGACCAAAAATATATCTGCTAATACATCCTCTAAGAGATCATCGCACTCAAGATCCAACTTAGTTGCTACTTTTTCATTGATCTTCTTTAGACCAGCTTTTAGTTCATTGATCATTTATTTGATTATCTTTTTAAAAGTATAACGAGGATCTACTAGTACATATTCCTCATAATTACTCATTGACCAATATTATTTTTTTCTTTCTCAACCACATGAACAAGTTCCGATCAATCTAACTCGACCCGTGCTCGTCGTGGCATTGAGACCTTACACTGAAGTGAAGTCATAGCAGTCTTCATTTCTTTCATTTTTTCTATATTCTAGAAATCTGTTCACTTTTTATTTTAAGTGATGTCACAGTCAAGCACCATTCTCAACAGCAACATCCTGAACACTAATGACCCACTATTGGCCCCCTCTATAAGGATTCTCTTGTGTCGACCATAAATATATATGCTAATACATCATCTAAGAGAACATCCCACTCAAGATCAAACTTAGTTGCTACTTTTTCATTGATCTTCTTTAGACCAACATTTAGTTTATCCGTCATTTCTTTGGTTATCTTTTTAAAAATATAATGAGGATCTACTAGTGCATATTCCTCATAATTATTCATCTCTGTGTTCTCTCCTTTTGCATGCTACTTAACAATAGTGGCTTTTGTAACAGGAATGTCTACCATCTTGAGTTTATTCACGATATCTTCCTACTTAATGAAGACAAAGATTGAATTGGGGACCTCAACTTAAGAACATTAGAAAAAAAAAGGTTTATTGTAATCCACAATGTGGATTCTACAAGTAATTCTTAGAGTTCTTTGATTGCAGGAGTGTCTTCTAAACTTTGATGAAACATCGGATGCTAAAGTGTGGGTAGGATAAGTAGCCCTCTGAATCACTTGGGACACAGAATTCAAGCCTAAGGCTTTCGTGGTACTTATTTTAGTCTGTCACCAACTAAGAAAATATTGCCTAAGTGAGCAAAAGACATCCTAGGGACTATAGTATCCGCCAGTCAATGCCGAGGTTTGCCAATTTTTTATTAAATTTTCTTCTGACCACCCATGGGGTTGATTAAACCACTACACAAGTATCAACTCGTCCCATTTTGGATTTATCTTCAACCCTCTTACAAATCATTCCTTTTATACTTCTTACATAGTCTACTTTAGATTGTCTATACACTTCTAATTAATCCCTCGGAGTAAATCATTAAACTTCTTTTTCTTCTCTTCCTTAGTCTCTTGTAGTTTGTAGTGAAATGGTCGTGGTTGTGAGTGGACTATAACTTGAAAAATATTTTCTTCTTGAGTAGCAGAGAGAAGCTGAATCATGTCACCACCTCTTGATTTCATTTTTGAATGAGGTTGACAAAATATTTATGTGCTTAGCCTTAGCTCGGAGGATCCTTTCTTTATCATAGATCCTTCTTATAGGACCCCTTTAAAAGGATTCCTAATGATATAGCATTGGCTAGCCATAGAAAACCTAATACTTTAGGGTACCACATACCTTTTATCGGACTCTTGAGATCCATAGATTAAATCAACTCGAGCTCAGCTTGGTGGTGCCAAGGACCTTAGGAGTTCATTAGGAACATTGTTAATCTTTTAAGAGCCTGTTTGTAAGTGGCTGAAGCCAAGTCAAAAACCAAAAATCCAAAGAAAACCCTTGGTTGGCTTTGTGAGTTTAATTGGGTTATCCATGGCCCAGTTAACTTTAAATTGTTCAGAAGCTGCTCAAGGACCTTAGGAAACTAATGATGACCCATAAATAGGTTGTGGACCGTACTAGGTCAAATCTAAAATCTTAAGAAATCTAAAACAACCACTCTAGCCTACGCACACGCACATATACATGCATGCCTATATATGTACATGAATCTATTGAAATTTTTGTCATAACTAACCCCAACATTGTCGAGACACCTCAAAACAACATACCTACATACACACACACATATATATACACACACACATGAATATATTGAAATTATTGTCCTAACAAACCCCAGCATTGTCGAGACACCTCAACACAGCCCATATACACAATATTATTGAAGTATATTTTCTTATGAGCTAGTATGGAAAGCTATTTTTAATTGATGATGAAGTTTCTTTTGAAGAAGACATTACAGTTAGTGGTAATGAAGATTGCGATGCTATGTATGCTTTTAAGTCAATTAGGGTTACAACAAAGTTTTTTTTGGGCATTTTGAAGTTTTTATGGGGACAGCTTGTTTTGAGATATTATTAGAATATTGCATGTATAATACATGAGTTTAGAATATTTAAGTGTTAGTTATGAATATAAATCAAAAGTATCACTTTTAAGTGCTAAGGAATTTAGAATACCTCAAAAAATGCTTTTTTTGATAAATATGGAATTGAGTCAGATTGGGTGAATTCCAAATTCATCGTTTACTCCCAATCACACTGATGATGAGGCCATCACCGCGATCCCTCCACTTTGCATCTCAGTTTTTCGCATCCCTGTCTATGTCACGATCATGTTGACCTCTTTGCACTCACAGCCTAGTCGATCTTGTAAACTTTTTGAACCCACCGACAATGTAGCAGTTGATATGCCTAAATTCAATTTAAAAGTAAAAGAATGTATTAATACCTATGATGCACGGACACGGACACGAGACACGAGACACGAGACACGACATTTTTTAAAAATATAGGACACGGGTGCGGTGTGGACACGGCATAATAATTTTTTAATATAATATATAGAAATTAATGTAACATTATATTAAAAATGGCAAGCAATAATACATCAAAGTTTTGATAATTTGAAGGTCTAACTACTCAATAGAGGGAATGATAGAATTAGATTCAGATGTTGGTCTTTGGCCTTCAATATCATCATCATTGAATATCATTGCTTCCAATTATGGTTCATCTAGAGAAAGATTTGCAACATTCAATAATCCCATATCATCAAGGCACTCGAACTCATCTCCAGCAACATCCCACATCTTATTATCTCCTGTCATATAAAGTGGGGTTTTCCTTGATAGAAGACGAAGATTTATATGTATATAAATTAAATTTTCAGCCCGTTGTGGAGTTATTTTATTCCTTTTCATTCATTGAAGAAATGAGTATGTGCTCCAATTTCTCTCACAATAGGAAGAGGATGATACTTTACCAAGAAATTTTATTGCTATGATTTGAAGAAGCGGTGCTGAAGCTCCATGAATCAACCACCACATTTTTGGATCCATCATCCATCTATCCAAAGATTCTTAATCACCAAAATTCTCTAAATATCTAAAAAATTTTGCAAGTTCTATATTAATTTTTCTTCTCTCCTTCTCATTTGGGAGATATCGTTTCAAACATATCTTTCTCATATTTGACACTTCTAAATTTTTTTGTGGTGAGACACTTTGAGGGTCTTCTTGAAACCATTATTTACTTGAATATCTTCAAATAATACAAAACATATAAAATTATTTATTCATTTATAAAAAAATTTAAAATTAATTTAAAAGATGAATATAAATGTACATTGGATTTAATGAATGGGTCAAAAAATATAGAGGTTGTTGCTTTTGATCCACCTATTTTTAAGAATGGTATAGACAATGCTTCAAAAACTTGAGTCTTTATTATGTGACGTTCTTTCATGTCTGTACATAATTTCTTTCACTTTTGTTAACATAGAGTCCCACATCTCATAAATCAAATGTAGTCATGATTTATCTGTGTCAGCCTCTCTCAACATGCCATAAATCAGATTAGTGAAAGCCAAAATGTAATCTACATCATCCCACCACAAATCATCTAAGACCTTTTCTTTCACATACTTTGCCTTCCCAACATCATCTTCTCGATAGCAAGACTACTTCTCACTAATCATCATAGATTGAAGAGCATTTTTTATTTATTTGAATCTTCTCAACATGATTATTACAGAGGCAAAACGAGTTTCAACAACAACTAATATTCTCAAATGTGAGAAATCATTAAATATTGAAAGTCTCGTTGAGTGGTTCATAATGAAATTTTTTATCAAAACAGCATCATCTGCAACCACTATTATCCAATGACATTCAGCATATATGATTTCATTTGCCTCTGTATTATTTGCTGCACAAATATTTTTTAGAGCAAGATTTAAAGTGTGTACAACACATAGAGTCCAAAATATATGAGGATAAGTTTACTCCACCAACAATCCTGCAGCTCTACACACCAGTGCATTTATCTGTTATAACTTGCACAACATTTGAAAGCCCAATAATGATTATCACCTTTTTAATCAAATTGACAATAAAATATTTATCCTTGTATTCTCCTTCACAATTCACAGTTTTAATAAACATTGGACAATTTTCTGTAACGGCCATGAAATTAATGAGTGGTCTTCTTTGAGGATTAGTCCAACCATCACACATCAAAGTGACTCCTTTTTCTTTCCACACACCTTTTATTAGTTCAGGCAATGTTTCAATATACGCTCTTTCCCTTTCCAATAATTTTGATCTTAATGCATTGTAGCCATGTGGTATATAACCTACAAGGTTGTTATTGCATGCAAAAGTGAATGCATTTTTGTAATGAAGATTTCTTGCAAGGTTGAAAGGAAGTCCAGCTGAAAAAAACATCCTTGCAATTTCGCCATCCAATTCCTCTCGCTGTTGCATGTTAAAAGCCTTCTCTAAAGCACTATTGGCACCTCTTTTTTCTTTTCTTTAAATCATATCATTAACTTCTATATGATAAGGAATGATCAATTCTAACAGATGAGGAAGAAATGTGGGATGAACTATGGGTATGACAAAGATATTTCTTTAGGAAGTGCCCTTTTGATCCTATATTCAACTTCATCAACTTGTCTATTCAATTCAATCAATTGTGACGTAGTAATCTTAGGACACATTTTAATTCCATGGCCAAAAATCTTAAGTAGATGTGCTTTCACCCTAGAATAAGATCCTTTATAGGTGCCACCACAATAATTGCATTTGAATGACACATTCCCTCCTCCTTCAAAAGTTTTTCCTAACTTTGTAATATGAATCCATAATGACTTATCAATTTCTATAGATGGCTGTTTTGAACCACTCCCACCTGCACTAGAGCTCATTTTGCTTTTAAATTCACAGTTGAAGTAGAATAAATAAAGGCTTAATAAATTGGGTGGCATATTATAAAATAATAAAAAATTGCCAAACAAAGTTTAAAACATCTTGGATTAAAAATTTGCAGCTAGCCAGGGTTCCAAGGGGGGCGCTGCCCCTGGCGGGGTTCGACCAATTGCCAAACAAAAATTTTTTATTGTAAGAATGAGAGCGCAACAAAAGCGCAGTGAAAGCACATTAAATAAATAAATTTTTATTGTAAGAATAATTTTAATCCAAACCAAATAAAATACTTTTAAAAAATATGCTCTTCTGATCACAAATCTACAGAATCATTGATAAATGAAGAGAAATGACGAATGCAGAAAAAATAACAAATTCATGAAATCAACTTACAGGTTTGAAAAATTTTCTATGGTTTGGCGTCGGCTTCGCTCAGTTGCGCATAGAAACTAAGGAGGATGGCTTGTTGCTTACGGCCGGAAGGGAAGATCGACAGACCAAGGGTGCGATTGATCTCCAGTTGACCGCTGCTCGCCTCAATCGCTGGGGAAGACCACGAATACAAATAGGAATATGAGATTAAGGCGAAGACGAAGACTCGGGCGTGAATCGGCTAATATGAAATAACGGGATTAGGGTTTTATTTATTTATTTAATTATACAATAGCTGGACACGCTGATGAGGACATCGTCAGCATTTTCGACGCCGGAGATCGACGGCCACGAGCATGACTTGTATTTTGTCATTTTTATGTAGTAGCGTATTTTATTTTGATGTTTTTCCGTTTTTGCCCTTATGGACATTTAGTCGCTTATGTAGCCCGGAAGGGCATTTGTGTCATTTCTTATTTTCTCATTTTGGCCTATTTATATGAGGCCTCATGCATTGTAATGGCAGTTTTTGATGAAATGAAATTAGCTTTGTGTTCTCTTTGTGAGTACAACCCCTCTCTCAAATCTCTTAGTGAGTTTTGAGAGGAGCTAGATCTCTTTGTGAGTTCTAGGCCTTCTCTTAGTTTGTTTTATAGTCAAGTGGTGTGATAGTTCAAGGGAATTTCATCCGGAACAACATCTCCTTGAAATTTCCTTTCCCCACAACCCAATCCCCTCAAAATCCCGCTGCCCCCACTCTGCTCGGCCGCCAACCTGCAGCTGCCCCGCCTCCAGTCGGCCAGCAGCCTTGCTGCCGCCTTCCCCTCCCCATCCCAGGCCGCTGATTGAAGCCCCACGGCCATCCACAGGCTCCACCACCCAAGCCATTGATGCACCTGACTGCCTACCGCCGGCCCGTCCAACCTCCAATCCTTGGGCAGCCGGCCTGGTAATCCTCCCGTGCAACTACCCCTCCTCTTCCTGCTCCCAACCCCACGGCTAAACAGCCAGCCGTGAGCCTCCAGCCCCGTCTACCTGCAGTTCTCTTGCAGTCGGTCAATCCAAGCCCTGCCCAAGCCGTGAACTCCAATCCCTGTGATTTAATTACCTGCCTAATCAAGCATTCATCCTAAGGCAATGTAATTAATGACATTTAGAGCTATTTTGAAATTTGAAATTCTTTTCCCTCTCATATTAAACCAAATTGGGAAGTTACTTAAGGCCCAATTAAATCTGAAATTAAAATTCAGATTTAATAGAATTTCTTACTTAAACTTGGGCCCCACTCTCATAACTCCTAAATCTCTCCCTCTCCTCCTTAGTGGGCCGGCCACTCATAGTGGGCCTCTTTCTCCTTCCAAATGACATATGAACACCACAAATTCAGCCCAAATTTCTTCCCCCTTCACCGCCCCATTAAACCCATTTGGATTAATTTGAATCCATCAAGTTAATTCCCTCCCACCTCTATCAAAACTGAAATTCCTGCAGGAATTTTCAGTTTTTGTCTTTGGAATCTTCCCCCAAGCAACCACATCAAGCACTCAGGATAATTCTCCTCCACCACTCCGGTCACCTATCCAAGAACGACGATCTTATGCTCCTTCTTCCTTGGAGTGACCTCGCTTCTACTGTGGAGACTCTTCTTCCGCTAAAGCCTAGACTAGTTGAGCGTATGGGCTCCAAAGGTGAAAATTCTCATTATTAAATTATGGATTCTTGTGGCCATTGTAGTTTTACAATTATTCTTTGTGCTTCTTGAATTGTTTGGTTGATTGATCTTGCTCCACTTTGCCTAAGCAAGTTAAAAATTAAGAGTTCTAAGGATCACTCTTTTATGACAATGATAATTTTATTTTGGGTTATTATGCTACAATTGCTCTCTTTAATTTCTTAAAGTAACTCCATCATCGCATGTACGTTTCACATCACACACGTGTCCGGTTTATTTTTTTTTTTAAATGGGACACACTAATGACGTGTCCGACACGTGTCCTTGCCGTGTCTGACGCGTGTCCGTGTCCGACACTGCATACCCTCTTAAAACGAAGTGTCGGTGCATCAGAGATTAATACAAATGATATATTTAAAAATATATTAATACAAAATTTAGATTCAGTTTACTTCCAATCAAACAAAAGAAAAAATATTTACTTAATTTTTCTTACGTCCAACCAAACAAAACAAATTAGATTTTATAATATATTGAAATATAATTGAAATTAAGTTGATATATATATTTATTGCTTATCCTTAATTTTTAATGTGTTATATATGATTTATACTTTACTCTATAATACTTTTTGATAAAAACTATTAGTGTTGTCAAATCAAGTTCACTGTTTGGGCTTGGGTTCGATATAAAAAAAAAACGATAAGCATGAATATAATAAATCCGACTGAACCTGATATTACAAAAACAATATTTACGTTGTGATATGTTAGTGTCAACCCAAACAGAAATAAGTATGATTACCTGATTTGAACACAACTTGGATGAAATAACAAATCTCTATAATTTCATATTTAAAATAAAAAAAATCGAAGTCTTTATGTTCGGGTGATGTGAACCTACTTTCTCGAGTCACTTAAGTTGACCGGAATTTGACTGGAATCTAATTGAAATCATACATGGATTAACCCAAATCTGTATTTTTTGTGCCAAATTTGAGTTGGTTTTCATGTTTGGTCTTATATTGACACCCATAGAAAATATGGTCAGATTACAATTTCATATTATTGCTTTATACAAATGTGTTACCGGCATGTTGTGTTTTACTTTCTTATGGTTATGCCTTGAACTCCTGTTTATGTCGTTGTTTGGACGTCGTTATGTATGTCAGTTTCTAATTAATTTATTTTTCAAAAACTAATTTTTACGAATTTATTAATTTAGGAGTTGTGGAGGAACCAGTAACAACTTTGTCACTTAGTATCCAAAAATTGCATACTTCAATTCCTTCAGGAAGAACAATCATTGATTGCGATTTGAATGCAAATGAAAAATGCATTCCGAAGGTAATAATGCATCTCTTACATGTCTATCTTTCAATAAATGTTGATTCGATTTCTTTATGAATCTGATGAGGCATGGCCGCCAAAATGATCAAATGCAAACTCAATATTTACATTGAGATAATTTACTTTAATTTATGACTAGATTTTTTTCTGTTTGTCTTTAAGATATCTAAAATATGGCCAAATTAAAATCAGGATTTTCTTAATCTTGAAGGTTTAGAGTAGATAAAAGGGAAAAAGTTTTGATCATCATTAATTATTTGATGAATTTAGCATCATCATTCCAATTACGATGACATTTGACCAAATAATGCATTTTAAAGATTAGAATACTATTTGAATATTACTGCTTTCTTGATTATAACACATCTAAATAAGGTCAAACAGGTTGGATAACTACCATGGTGGGATAAGAAAATTAGGAAGATATACAATTTCTATTTATATCCTTTGCTCTTTATGCAAGGTGGCATGCAAATGAGCTAGCACAAAAATATTACTACTAAATGTAAAATTTTATGAGTCATATTAAGATTTTATACCATGACAGATTTTATAGTAATTTTAATTGATTAATAATAGATTTTGATTATCTGAACTCACGAATTAGTTGAAATTTGAATTGAGTTTAAACAAACAACAACAACAACATCAAGCCTTTATCCCACTACGTGGGGTCAACTACATGAATCCTTTTTAAAAGTCAAATTCTTATTTAAATTTAATAAAGAAAAATCATTTCTAATATTTTCTTACCAAGGATTTTTAGGTCAAGCTCTACTTTTCTTAACATAAGCCAAATCCCAAATCTAAATTTAGTACCATTTTTCACACTTAAGCTACTTCTAGTATGACTCCTACCAGCATACCATAGTTTAAAACTTAAACTATTAATCTTCTTAGCCTTCTCTCATATTCATTTAATTTCTTGAATGCATAGAATATTTATCTTCTTATGAATCTTAATATTTATTAATTCCATTAATTTGCCTATAAGGGAACCTATAATTCAATTTCCTATCCAAACTTTAGTTTCATGGACTAGCTTCTTTGCCCACATCCGTCCTTGAAACCCTTGCCTATGTAACACTGTACCATCGGCCATTGCACACTTCTCACTGTATTCAGGCTATACAACGTGTCTCTTCTAAGGAACGCCCTAGCATTAACACAATGTATTAAATGATTCATGTTATCATTATTCAACAAATTTTGTGCTGGTTGTTGACTATCTATCACAACCATCCATTTTTCTCAGCTAGGACACAGGATCTGGCAACGATAATGTTTGAATTGAGTTTAAACATTAAAGGAAAATCTCATTCTTAAAGATGCAACATTTAACCAAATACTGCATCTAAAAGACTAGACTTCTATTTGAAATAGTATTGCTATCTTGATTATAACAAATCTAAATAACTTCAAACTTAAACCAGTCCTTATTCCTTTGGATCTTCTTGCTCAATCCGAATTGCTGTAGTATTTAACTAGTGCATACATTTTGTTAGCTGACCAAATAAACATATATTCCTTTGACACAGAATATATATTCCTTTGATGTATAGGGAAATTGATTTTCTATCTGTTGCAGGAATTTATAATATCATTCCTGCCTAGATCCTTGAGCTGTCTCTTAGATGTGTAGAGTACTGTCTTATTGAACAGGTCGAAGTCATGTTAAATATTGCACTCCTTTCAAGTTCCACCCCTTAACTAGGTTGTATGGTTTTGAAAGCTATTCCCTGGTCAGTTATGTAGCTCTTTTAAGAATAAATTAGCAGTTTAGGATGGAGAGTCTAACTTTTGTTCTGATACCTCTTCTCTAAAACTTGCAATAACCATGTTTTGAAATGAATTTTAGAGGCTGTTTGGTTGAAAGTATTAGGAGTGCAACATATTTTTTTCTCCTGCAATTTAATTTCGTGTTTGGTTTGTGGCAAACAAAATGTAAAACATAATTTTGAGTGGTTTCAAATACCCAAAACTCTTCCTAGGAAACTATCCAAATTGTTTGACTTAAAAATCCCGTGTGGTTGTAGCTCACAACTCTAGTCCGCTACTATACATGTCGTTGGCCGCAACCTCATTCGCATGCCACCCACTTTTCATCACCACCACAGTTGATCATGCCACCCTCATCACCGCTACTCTTGACCATCGCCAGTGAATTTTTAATGCATTGAAATATATCATACATAGAAAAAAATTTGCGTTTAATTTTACTTCATGGATTTTTATAATGCAATCATTTTAATTATTTTGCATTTTTAACATGTATTTCTATAAACATCCAATCTAACAGCCCCATAATGGCACTGAGAAGAATATTTATCTTGTTTATTGTGATATTACCATTAAGGTCTGTTGTAAAAGTGTTTGTTAGAATATCAAAGCGTGTGAAGATTTTTCTGTTATTATTTGTACCTGTTTGTCTATTTTGAATGGCCAAGTTTGTTAGAATATCAAATTTTCCTTTTTACAAGAACATTTCTTGCAAGTCCTTCAACTCCAATTTATTATCAAATTTGTTTCATATACTTACTAATGCATATTAAATAAAAGAAGCACAGTTCCATGGCGAATAATTCATGTAAGCTGTTTTCCTGTCTTATAATATCAATGAACGGTTTTATCTTGATCGATATGGCACTGAGAAGTTATTTCAGTTTTGTTCTAAACTCAAAATATCTTGTTATGAAATAAGGAAATGAGGCCAAATCCTGCGACGTGGGAGGCTTCAGCACCAAGCAAGGAACATAATATAACATGCCCTGTATGCTTGGGCTCATTAAATGAGCCTTCGACCACGATCTGTGGTCATTTGTTCTGTCGTAGCTGCATTGAGACTGCAATCTTAAAGCAGAAGAAGTGTCCTACATGCCGGAGGAAGCTCACAAAGAGGAACTTCCACAGGGTCTACCTCCCATAAAGTTAAGGGATTTTTATTTTTTCCCTTTGTAACATCTCTTGTAAACGCCTTGATTCAGCTTCTGGAAAAGAAAATTAGCTTGAGCAGCAGAACCTCGTGGATCTGAAGAATTTGCTGCGGTGCTGTTACTGGAAAGCGTGTAACCATTATTGCCTCCAGCTTTGCTGTTTTAGCGGATGACCAATTTTGATAAGTGGGTGGAGTTCTGCTGTAAGGAGGTATCTTGTTTTAATTTGGTTTTGGTAATAGTTTAGCTATATTGCAGAAGGAAAAATAGTGTAAGTTACAAGTGAATTGAAGATTTATTCAAATTATTATGGCATTGCTTCCTTTGCTCCAGAGTTCATATGTTTTTTAAAGTCGCATAATTTTTCCTATTTGTTCTTTTGCACTAATCAACATATCTTTTTTTTTATCTCAGGTGGATTTGTTTGGTATGTATCATAGTGCTGTAATATATATATATATACTAGAAAATCTAATCACCTTAGCTCTAGTGGTAAATAAGATTAGGAAGAGTCGTTTTTGATGGATGGGTCATATAAAACACCAGTCTTTTGATGATTTGATGGAGTAGATATAGAGGTAGATTTAAAAAGATTTAGATTTTGTTTGGGATGACTTTCTTACTGCTTTTTAAAGCAGCTTTCTAGTATGAAAATTTTAAATTTGTATTAGAAAGCTGCTTTAAGAAGCAGTAAGAAAGTTGTCACAAACGAAACTTTATTTAGTATTAGAAATGATATATTTTTTATAGACTTAAATGGAGAAAAAAGTTTGATATAGTTGGTCTCATATATGTTTTCTAAAATTCTTTAAAACTAAGATATATTGAAGTTGTTGCATTTCTCTTATGCGTTTCTCTTATGCTTTAGATAGTTATATTTAAATGGATTTATGTGTAATATGTACAGCTAATTTGTTATAAAGATTACTTTATTAAATCTTTAAAAACTTTTAGAATAATTTTTTTCTTTAGTATTTCATTGCGATTGATCTAAATTTGATTTATTTTATTAGATCTTGTTATCATATTATAGAATTTTTATATATGATTCAGGTTGGATTTTTGTGTTGTGATCAAGGTTGTGAAAACTGAAAATGAACTGATTAAATGAGAGGTTCACGGTTTGATCGCTTCGATCGATCGAACTTGGGTCAAATTGGATGTTATAATAAATAATAATATTATAAAAAATTAATAAATTAACATAATAATAATGTCAATTTAATCTAAAAAATTTCATCATTATAAGAATTTTGAGACTAAAAATAAATAAAATTTATACATATATAATATATTACATAATTTAAAATTACATATAAATAATTTATATAA
>NW_021318883.1:342952-432537 GCF_001605985.2 Dendrobium catenatum
ACCGGTTCACGGTTGAACCGGTGGCACCGGCTGGTCCGGTCCGGTTTTCAAAACCATGATTATGACAAATATTGACGCACCTAATTTAACCCTAATATTTAAGAAATATCTTGGCTTGGTTAAATTCTCTAACTTTAATTTATTGTAGCTATGTTATTTTAAGCTCTTCATTTCTTTCAATTCTTACTAATCATTATAATTTGTCAACAAATAGTAATGGTGATGATACTCTCCTTGAAGCCAATTGCTTTATAAATAAATATGCATGCTCTCTTTGTGTATAAGAATCATTTAAGCAAATCCGCAGATTCAAGCTCTTGAAGATTGCCTCAATCTATAATTATATATCAATTTAAAGTATTTTTTTCTTACAAACTGAAATATATTTTTAGGATTTATCATTTTTATAGTTAGGAAAAAACTTAACATTGCCAAAGTTAAAGCGGTCTTAGATTGGCCAATGCCTAAAAGTTTCATTGATGTTAGACATTTCCATGGATTAACCAATTTATAGAGATGATTCATCAAAGATTTTTTTTACAATTATAGCTCCAATTTTTCTTTTCCAGAAGTCTTTGCTAGAAATCAACTCTGTAAGAGACTATTTAGTTACCTTCTCTTTAAAGAGATTTAAGAAACTTCAGGAATTCTCTTGGGAGCTCTATTTCTCATTGTCGATCTCGTGGATGCTATGATTCAATTTTTGTTTTCTAGAAGTCATGGCTATAAATCAACTCTATAAGAGACTATTTCGTTACCCTCTCTTTTACGAGATTTAAGAGACTTCGGGAATTCTCTTATGAACTCATTTCTCATTGTCGGTCCCGTGGATGCTATGATCTAATTTTCTTTTCCATAAGTCATTGCTAGAAATCAACTTTATAAGAGACTATTTCGTTACCCCCCCTCTCCGTGACAAATAATTCTCAGCGAAATATATAAGCATCATCATATCATGAGATGATTTTGCTCAAATTATATCAGCTTAAGTAGTAGTTGAAGAGACTATATAACAAAAAGATATAGTAATAATCAAATAATCCATAGTAACTCAACCATTAATAAATTTATTTAGCTAATTTATTTCTTTTTCATATTTGAATGATATATTTAGTTATAGTTTTTAAATTCAACTTTTATTTAATTAGTTCATATTTAATATCATTTGAGTTTTATAGTTTCTTTTATACAATTATATAATTTAATTAATTTCTATTTCATTTTTTATGGTTGAGCTACTCCATTTTCTTCATTCTTCACAATTAGATGTTTCTATTAATTTTTTAACGTTAGCCATTAAGCTCTACATTAAGAATCACAAGTATTACAATTGTGAATATTTTCTTAACTTTATTAATATGAGGTATTGATTTATAAGTATTTCATATTCATTTTATTTTTGCTTTGTGTTTTGAACTTATTATATTAACATAATGTTAAATTATTATATTTGTAATGGAATTTTGAGGCATCATATGAAATATAGCTTAATTGTTATTAAGACATTATTTAAATCTATTAAAAAGAATTTTTAGTTTCTTGCCAAATTGTAAAAAAATAAATTATATATTGTAAAATATAATTTCATTTGAGTAAATTGTAAATTGTGTTTTGTCTTGGAGAACCATTTTGGTTGTAAAAAAAAAAAATATGGCCTTCCATAAACCATCATTTCTAGATGTAAAGTTAAATTTATTTTGCACTTTTAGAAGACTTTTTGAAAATTATTTGGCTCTAAATTAAAATTCTCATTTGCTTTTGATTTCCAAATTGATGGACAACCTAAAGTAGAAAATAAAACATTAGGAAACTTTCTTTGATGACTGATTGATGTAACCAATATCTCATCTTATGCATTTTTTAATTATATAATCACACTTGCCAAGAACTTTTGAAGCCTACATGATACTAGGGGTGTCAATTTTTTACTTGACCCGAATCCAACCCGAAAAAATCCGGGTTCGGGTCAACCCGAACCCGAAACGGGTCGGATTTAGGTTCAACAAATCAACCCGTTTTAAAAATCGAGTCGGATTCGGGTTGATCCAGCAACTCGAAATTGACACGAAAACTCATATTTGACCCTAAACCCGAGATTGGCCCGTTTTTGACCCAAAAATTAAAGATTGCCCGATTTTTTACCCGAAAACTAGCAATTTTGGATCAACTCCGGGTCATTCGTGTTGGGTCGGGTTGACCCGGACCCGAATCAGGTCGGGTTCGTGTCCGAAAACCTGACCCATTTTTTAAAAATGGGTCGGGTTCGGTTTGACCTGAATAATGCTGGGTCAGTTCCGGATTCGACCCGAACCCGACCCGTTGACCCGAATTGACACTCCTACATGATACCATAAAATAGTAAATTTCTATAAGTAATGATAAATATTCTAATAGTAAATAAAAAATTTAAAAATAATGCTTTCACCTTGATTTGCTTGTTGATATACTTCCATCCCTTTATTAATATTGAAGATATTTTTTTTTCAAACGAGCGAGTTAAAAAATCTCCACTTATTAAGTCTAACTCTTAAATTTTAACCATACAAAATATAAGGGAGGTATTTCACCTTCACCTAAGAACTTATATGGCCATCTATGACAGATTTGATTTGGATGAAGCATTGAAAATAGTTGGTTGGAAGTCTTTATCATTAAAGTCAACCCCTTTTTTTCCTCTACTTTTTTTTCATCCAAGTGGTTTTCCAAAAGTCTTATAATGCCTATAAATTTAAACCAAAATGCTTTATAATTATCTAACCAAACTTCTTAATGAAATTTAAATGATATTATTTATGATCATGAATGAATCGAATACCGAACTATTTAAACTTGTTCATTTATTAATAGAATATTCAAAATTGTTTGATTAGTTAATTAAACGATCATAAATGAGTCCTAAGCCGAGCCATAAGTAGTTTATTAAGTTTTTTGATCCATTTGCAGCCATATATGATGCTGAGGTGGCATGTGCGACAGCTGTAATGGTGAGGTGGGTAGTACGAGTCAAATATTTTTCTTTATTTTTTAAGATGAAAAAGGTTTTGTTTAGGACAATTTTTTTATTGTTTTCTGAAACAGTTTTTTAGTACAATTTTTTTTTTTTTGAATTAAAAAAGTTTGTACTAAAAAATTGTCCAAAAAAAACAGTAAGAAAGCTATCCCAAACCAAGCTAAAAGACTAAAATTCTTTCTTTTGCTTTGAGATTACTAAATTTAAAATTTGATTGATTTTTAAAAATTTATTCTCATCTTATAATAAGTTTAATAAATTTTAAACCCAATATGATTGAAATTTGTTATCTCAAATCTTCTCCATTCTCAAATGTCACAACTTAGATATAATTTTTTATTTCAAATTGATAAAGTTAAGTAATCCTTTTCCTAACAAACCAAACTGACGCCAGATTTCATTCTACCGCCCGCCCCTGTTTCTTGACTGCGTAGCAATTTGAACGTTCCACGCTGTAGCTATCTCCATCCCTCCCATCTCTGTCTTGATCCTTCGTCTTCACCGGAACCAGAGCATCTTTTGTATATCTAATTGGTATTCTCTGTCAACCCTTATCGGTCTTTTCGGGTTCCTCTTTGCTACTAAGAACCTCAGCTCTTAAGCTCTCCTGCCACCCCTGTTTTGCTCTTCCACTTCATCTTTTGCTTATATCCTCATGGTGAGAGCTTCAATCTTTTTTTTTTTGTTATTTTCCTTATGGATTTTTCGCTTTGGAATTATGAGATGTAGGTTTCATCTTCTGCGCTTCCATTTTTTCGTTTTCTCTTTCTTCTAGGTTTATATTGATAAATCCATGGATATGAATATGTTAGGATGAAAAATAGCGACGAACGAAATAAACGAAGACAAGAAACGAATTAGAACAATAAGACAGATAAAAGCTTGCACAAATTTTATGTTAACTATCGTTCCACCTAAGTCCATAGTTGCGGATATCAGATAATTGTTAAGGATTAAAAGACGTTCATAAGAAGTTAGATCATATGCGAAGTTGAACATAAAGATAGATTTGTCAGGAATTTAGAGAGAACACAACCACCTGTTATGTAGATGATGAGTTTGATGTGGAGAAGAAAACACTTTTGCTATTACGACTAATCTCTTCATTTATTTGCTACAGAAGTCCAAATGAGAGTATTCCCTATTATAACCAAAAGCTTTTCCTCTAATTGGAATAAAAAATAACTAGGCCCGCCATTTCCCTTTGAAGAAGTTGAAGACTTCTCCTTCAAGCACCCAAAAAATTCCTCTTTTATCTCACAAACCACCCTCGCTTATCTTTCTCTCTTCTTCTTATTTGCTTGTTGGTGCAGGATACTAAATTATTTCAAAGCTTTATTTATAGCTTATAAGAAATGAATTTGAAAGTATAGAATCAATTTTGAAATCCCACGGGATTCTACAATGTCTTTTAAAATTAAAAGATCTTATAGCTCATCTTATAGCTCACAAAGAAGATTTTTTCATATCTTAATCAATCCGATATTTGTAATAAATTTGAGATCTCAGTCATATATTGTAGAGATTTGATTAGCAGAATAGAGCATTCAGGATGTCAACTTTTGGTAAAAGTACTTTAGTTGAAAGTAATTATGTAATAAACTAAATGAAACTTTTTATTATTGTATCTTCCTGCAAATTGTAATGTAATGGTATTTTAATTTGTTGTTTATATCATTTTTGGCAGGTTCCTAAACTTAAAGGCTCCACAAACAAGAGATCTTGTGCTTGGACTGCTTTAGTTGCAATAATTTTCTTATGTGTAATGCTTCTCTTTGTGAAAGATTTTTCTTTTATATGCAATGTGTGAATTATAGATATGTGGTGGTATTATATTTTTGTATGATGAGTAGAATTGAAGAGATGCCTGTCTCCTTTTTAAGATTTAGTTGGAACATCTATACCTCCTATTTACATAAATTTTGTTGAATACTTTCCTTTCTATTTCCTTGGTTGACCTTTAATATCTTATTTTTGGAGAGAATGAACGTTCTTCCTTTCTTGCTTTGACTTAAGATAATAAAATTTATTCTTCTTTGCTTCACTGAATGGATAGTATATTCAAATAACTGCGGTGCTTCTAATTTTTGAATATCTATCTATACATCTTTGTAGAAAACATTCAAGTCGGTGCTTTCCATTTCAGATCAGACCACAGAATCCAAATTCTGTCAGGTATCCTTCCACAAAGCGTAGTTTTATTATAAACCTTATATTTTTGTTATTCTTTAAGTTTATTCTACCTCTGGTACCTTGGTGTTTGCTATATCTATTGTGATTAGCTTATTTTTCTGATGATTTAACATGATATGATTGAAACTCATCCTAATTTTTAAAGACTGGTCTGATTGGAAGGTATTTTGCACTTTCTATCCATCATGTTGTTTGTAATTGTGATCCTTCCAATTTATTTGCTATGGATTTTGTTATTCTAGAATCAATCAAAGCCTTTAGCATGCGAGTCATTACCACAAGGAATTATAATCAGCACAACAAATTTGGAAATGCAACACCTGTGGAAATTTGCACTTCCCCAAAAGAAAAAGGTTAGTGTAAAGGGTATTAACGATGAGAATTTTTTGACTTAGTCAACACTTAACCTTTAGTGATTAAGATATCACAACAATAATCCAATATTTGGTTTTCTGAATTATTTTCTGATTTGGTAATTACTTGTGATAACTCATCTGTTGAAGCAATAGTCATCATATAATTATCTTCATAATGAGTTCGGTTGATTCATTATTCTTGAGAAACATCACGACTATTTCTCTTAATAAATCAATGAGTTATATTTACACCAATAAAAAATATTTCAACGCAAAGAGCTATTTTACGGAAGATAATAAAGAAAAAAAGTACTTGGAAAATAGTGGCTATTTTTATCTTAATGTACCACTTCATAAAACTTTCATCATCTTGAAAATCTGATCTTACATTGTTATGATCTATCTTTAAGTTTATACTTAATTATTTTTTTGGCATTACGATCCTTTTATAGTTCATGCTGTATTCAGGTAAATAATGATCCACCAAAGACTTTGTTGGCCATGGCAGTTGGAATAAAGCAAAAGAAAATAGTGAACAAAATAGTCAAGAAGGTATATTGTATAATTTTCTATTGGCATGTTCTTTTTCTTATGAACTCTTATTTTTATAATCTTTGTGATTCTATGTTTCAGTTCTTGTCCATTGATTCCACTGTGATGCTTTTTCATTATGATGGTTTTGTAAACGGATGGAGAGACTTGAAATGGATTGACAGGGTATTGCATATCTCTACAGCCAACCAAACAAAATGGTATTTCATATTGTGCTATGCAGACAGTCATTCTAGAATCAATATGTATATAGAAAATTTTTAGCCATTTTACATGTTTAATACTCTCTTTTATGGTTTAGGTGGTTTGCCAAGCGTTTCCTACACCCTGATGTAGTTTCAGAGTATGATTACATTTTCCTTTGGGGTGAAGACCTCAGAGTGGATTATTTCAATCCTAAACGGTATATGCCCGCTTCAGTTATTCCTTTGAAGTGTTTGAATTTGAAAGTTGGATATTAGTTGTTTTGTTAATTTAGTAGTCTGTGATCTGAAAATCTTAGCAGTCTCGTTGATGATCAAGACGAACAAGAATATTCTAAGTAAAATACATGAATGTTTTTTTTTTTAATTGACATAAAAATTGTTTCAAACTGCAGTTACTTATCCATTGTTGAAAGCGAAAGGCTAGAAATATCCCAACCTGAGTTGGATTTAAGCAAATCTGAGATGCATCATCGAAATACCGTGCGTACAAGGAATTGGAACTTTAACAGGTATTTTCTCCCTTAAACTTATTTTGGGTTATTGTAAGATAGACCGTTTTGCATTTTTATTTGTTTGAGTAATGCTATACTACCAAAAGAAGCTTCTTCCATTTCCTTGTTAGATTTGTGATTAAGAAGCTTCTTCCATTTCCTTAATTGCTTGACTTTCTCCTAACTAAAGAAGAAAAGAAAAAAACAATGTTATTTTTTTTTTTTGTGTTTTGAATCTTCTTTTCTTTCCAATTGTTCTCATCTTCATATAGAACTATAATGTGAAATATAATGTGTATGCCTTCCATTTACCATCTATTTTATCTGCTGTTATATTTAGCTATATTTGTGATATGATTTTACTATTTAGAAAGTGAGGATCTACTGATGAATATTAAATTTCATGTTTTTTATAGGTGGCTAGAAATGAGGGCTCCTGTCTTTTCAAAGTCAGCCTGGCGTTGTTCTTGGCATTTGATTCAGGCATGTCAGTTGTTTCCAGTACTACGCACAAATTATTTTTGTTTGTTTTCTTTATATACAAAACTATAATAATGGATGTGCATACATTTGTATATGAGACCATATATGCTCTCTATATGCGACTTTGCATTCTCAAAATGCTAAAAGATGGAGAATCCTTAAAATTTCTTCCTGTTTTTCTTCTCCTTTTGTAGAATGATTTAATTCTTGCATTGGGAGTGGATTTTAAGCTCGGAAATTGTGCTCAGGTAATTAATTTATATGTGTTTTAATCTTATGTTTTATTAAATCGTGGCAAGGCAATAACCTGAGTTCTTCTGTTAGGGAGATATAACAAAAAATGTTGGCATAGTGGATAAGAAATATATTGTTCATAGAAGAATCCCCACTTCTGGTGGTTTTGGTGGTTCTGGTGTTAACAAGGTTAGCCATTTACTATACTCTAATTTTCCAGAAATTAGTTTGTGAATTTATAAGAGTTTTCTATTAAGGTAAGGTTCATCTTAGTCAAAGAAATCTAAGATGTCATTCGTAGGTAAAGTTGTATTGCTGCCTTGTTCAAATTTGTTCATTTACTTAAGAGCTTGAGCCATGCTTGACAAGGCTAGAAATGAACCAAACCGGTCAAGTACTACCTTGTTCAAAGTTATTCATTTATTTTCTTATCAAGCTTGTGCCAATCTAGCTTGAACATTACCCAAATTTTAAATTCTTGTTCAAGCTTTTTTATTAATTGTCTTAATCTCTTAAAGCTATAAATGAGCTTTGATTGAGCCTAACTAAGCATATACAAAATCCAAATTATCTAAATATATCGCAGTATAGTATCAATAAATACATTCATAATTTTTTATCAACAGTTACAATCATTCTCTAAAAATTATTTCTAATATTAGATTAGTTGGAAATTTTGATTTTTAATCTGTCTTTCTAGCTAATTGTTGAATATGTTCATCACCAAATGTTTGTTAAAAAATCAAAATAAAGTGTTTTTACCAATCAATATGGTGTTTATTTAATATTTTTATTGTCAAATGTTAATTAGCAATAGAATTAGCTTTTTTAGTCTATCTTGCTATTTAATCAATATTTTCATCATGTTCTTCTAGAAAATAAGTAACTTTTAAAGTGTACATGATATAGAAAAATTGATATAAAAAATATAGAATAAGTTATCGAACAAACAACAATGTCATTATTAAATAAGTATTTAATTAATTTTTAGCAAGCTGTTTGTTAAATAACAAATAAATACATTTGTGAACATAAATGGATGATCAAACATATTTATTTATATACCGAGCTTTAGAAATTTATTTAATTATCTAAATAAACAAACATAAGGGAGTTTAACATAAGCGAGTACTAATGAATGTATTAGTTCAATGATAACTCTATTGGTAGGCATTTCTCTTTCCAGTATCAAGTAGGTAGACTAACTAAATATATGTTTATTTGCAGGCTCCCCATTGCTGATTGAGCTCATGTAAGTACTGAAACCATCTGCTATAGATTACATACAACTTGCTGTTAATAGTAGGCTAAAGTTATAATTAATTCAATTTGTATTCTATAATGATTTCCTATTTATATTCTTTAGCAGTCCTGTTTGCATGAATTAATCACCCCAAGCTAATATTTGTATGTATAAACCTTTGGTATCAGCTGTGTATACCAAAAGGTGGAAAGGGCAGTGAATAGTTTCAACTTAAGCGTCATTTGGGATGGCTTTTTTATTGCTTCTTAATGCAGCTTTTTAATAAAAAAATTTTAATTTTATTATTAAAAAGCTGCTTTACAAAGCAGTAAGAAAGCGGCCCCAAGCAAAACCTTAAGTGGGGGCGAAAATCTAGAAATCACTTGAGTTGTTCAAGAGAAAGTTTTGATGTCTTTATTTACACCAGCAAATGTTAATATGAGTCAGATATATTTATTGTTCCAGAAAGGCTGATTATAGTGTTGTCCTGACATCATTGCAGGGGCAGAACCCTTAAGTGCCCGGGGGGCGGCAATTGCTCCCTCTAAAAAAATAAAAAAATTATTTAATACATGTATTTTTAGGTAATTTGTCCCCCTCCAATTTTTTTTTACTCTTTATTATAGAAATATTTAGGCACTTATAAATTTTCCCCTCCTAAAAATTAAGGCTGGTTCCGCCCCTGCATCATTTATCTGACTGCTACTTGCTAACTCTCTTATTCTTTTTGTCATTCAAGTAAATTTTTTTTTAAGAAAATTAATTTATGCAGGTGAGCCTGCGTTCATACACTGAACTCCTACCTTTCAAAAGAGGCCAAATAGCAACAAGCAAGGATATTTGTGAAAAGATCAATATGCAAAGTCTACAGGAAAAGTAATACATTTATCTTTTACCCTCCCTTAATAGGTTGAGATAGTCTAAAATTACACAAGAACATATAAATGCAAGTATTTTTTCCCTGATTATAGATAAAAAGAAAACGGTAATACAAAATAGAATTTACCCAAGAAAACAAGTTGTGACAATCTCCTGATATAGATGCTGTTAGAAGCAGCTTATAATCAGAGATCTAATAAAAAGTTCCTCTTGATTGCATCTGTGTCAAGAGCTCCTGACACAACTTTTTTCATTTTACATGGTGTGTAAATAGAAAGGAAGAGAGAAATATGACATTTGTCATTGCATGATACTTGGATGTATTTTTTTAGGGCATTGTGTATTCATAGAGGTTATACGAGTTATCGTTGTACGTGGGAGTAGTATTGGGCTTCGTTTGGAATGACTTTTTTACTTTTCGCTAAAGCAGGTTCTTAATACAAAAATTTCAAGTTAAAAAAAAATTTTGTACTAAAAAGCTGCTTTAGAAAACAATAGAAAAATTGCCGCCAAACAAAACCTTATAGGTCCACAGTTTTGTAAATTTATTCAGATTGAAAATAAGGAACTACTTTTCTTATTTGCATTCTTTCCAAGTAATATTAAGTGAATTATTATTGATAATTGAGAGTGTTATTTGATACTTTTATTTGTTCAAATTAATTTTATGAGAATATGATCTCTAGATTGAAAATAAGGAACCATTTATATTCATCAACCATTTGGATAAGTTTTATGAGTCATTATTTTTTTCTTTTTTGGTTAAAACCTGCGGAGGAGGCTACACGTTGATTAGAAGGGGAATTAAAAGTCCTTAAAGATCCATAAGCTCAGCTAAAAATAGAACCTTTAAAGCAAAACCTAGGAGCTACTGGATCTACTAATTACAATTAAGCCATAAAAATAATAAAAAACCAAAGCCAACCCAAGGACCGAATCAACCAAAGGGGCAACAACTAGCATCTAACAAATCCAAGAAGATCCACAGCCAGCAGGAAAACCTCCTGTAAAAAACAAAGAACAAAAATAGACAAAAGCAGAAAAAGCCCATAACTATATTACCAAAGGCCACCAACCGAACATGTAGCCACACTTGAGGAATGGCCGAGAGATAAAAAAGTAGAGAGCACCCAATTACTATTCATTTTTTGATTTCAACTTTCGACGTTTACCACCACCATGAGAAATATCTTTATGAACAATTCGATTCACATTTAGACTGTACATCTCATCAAATTAAACACACAAGCTTCAGGATTTAAAGCTTCTGAAATACCCTCATTATTAACACACGAGGAAACCATAGGACAATTAGAAACCAAAGGAGGATATCCCACCACAACAGGATCCACATGAGCTCCTGAACTAACAATCTCTGAATCCTTAGCCAAAATACCATCATCAGCAACAGCAGCTTCAACAACAACATTATAAGGGTCACCAGAATCCACAATCAATGGAACATCAATCTCATGCACCGTCACCCCAAAACCATTAACATGACCAGAAACACCCACATTATACCCATTAACCTGCTCATCATTAAAAGAGGAGATAATAACTTGATTATTAGTTTCATGCGCGGTTCGGGATTGCGGAAGGATGGAGCCAGAGATTTGGGTTTATCGGGTCAATTTTAGGTCAATTTTGGGTTACTGGGTTGACCGGACCCCCACTCATTTTTTAAACGGGTTGAAAAATAAAACCCAAACATGACCCGTTTGTTAAATGGGTTATTGGGTCATGTCAATAATTAACACCTTATTTAGGAAAGGTTAGATTATTTAAATTTGAAATTAATTGAACGAGAAGATTGAATTGAATGAGGTTTGAGGCGGACAATATTAATTTGCTTTGAATTGGTTTAGGATGAGTTAATTTGGGCTATGCAACGCTACCATCGCTAAATTGAACTTGAATCGAGTCGATTTAACTTGATAGCGCGTTGATTTGCGTCGATGTGTTTCAAGATAAGCTGGTTTAATTTGAGTTGAAATTGGGTAATTTTGATTGGATTGATGTTGATTTGATCAAATTAGGTTTGATTAATGTCAAATTGGATGAATTTAATTTTGAATTGACTTCAAATGGCACGAATTGATATCCAATTAACTCCAATTAGTCAGAGACAGATTATGTAACGTCTATCGATCCTGCGGAGTTTAAATTGAACTCGAATCAAGCCCAAACAACTCAACGACATTCAATTACAATATTACGCTCGGAATTAAATTAGATTTGGGTCAAAATGGATTCGATTTGGATTGAATTACAAGGCCGAGAGCATCCACCTAAAGGAAATCCTACCAGTGGACTAGTCTATGCTAGGCTCTGAAAACCTATGCACTAAGGACGAGCTCGAGAAAATCAACCTTATACAATACCAGGATGAACAAATATATGTCAAAAATATAGTGAGGAGGAAAATGAAAGCTAAAGATCTGTAACCTCTCTCATTATACTACTTTTCTTATACAGCTCAGACTCCATAGTCCAATGCTCGTACTTTTATCGTTCTTATATTTTAACTAAATACCAAACCCATTGCTGACTGAGCTCATGTAAGTACTAAAATCACCGGCTATATATTACATACAACTTAGTGTTACTAGTAGGCTAAAGTTTAATTAATTCAATTTGTACTCTATAACCAAATCTTTTGGGTTTCAATTATTTTTTACTTTTGATTTCTTCATGAATATCATCACAATGATTTCTTATTTCATCTTGATAATTAACGATTACTTTTAGCCTTGAGATTAAAATAAGATTTCTTTTTTTTTTTTTATATAATAAGGAGACTAAATTGAAGTATCATAAAAAATTAGGACTAAATTGTGCATTTATAAATAATCAGAGAGAGAGAGGGAACTTTTCAAATTTCAATTTCAAAGGCATAAATTTCTAAACAAGGTACTTGTAAAAAACCATCCAACACTACAGATCTATGAATAAAAACACACCCTTTACTACACAAGATCCATTCCATACAGTCCTCCAACCACCCACAACACAACACAACACAGAGAACAAAAACATTGAATTCAAGCAAAACCATCAGACAAAAACTACAAACTTCTCCTCCATAAGGGGAAATTATTAGGTCCGGTCATCTGACAAAGAGATACATCCAGATTTATCTCTGTCTACAGTCAAAACGCAACTGCTACAGTAATTGCGCTTTACTGTAGATAGAGAGAAGAAATCCATATGTATTTCTCTGTCAGGTGACCAGACATAATAATTTGCCCTCCACCGCCACCGCCACCGCCACCGCCACCAACAATCAAAACTGACAATTCCAACCAGAAGCTAGAAGCTCAGATCATTACTTCCCTGTCGTAGATCCAACTGAACCGCATTTTCCCAGCTGGTTTAGACCTTGCCTGAGCCCTCTCATCTAGCCTTCGAATTCTCGGTACCAAGGTGCAGACAAAGTCTTGAGCTTTCTTACCTTCACTGGATAGCCCAGTGAGTTCTCCCACCTTCCACCTGCCCACAAGGAACTCCAGGATGTCCGCATAATCCTTGGCTGTGTATACCCCGAGCCTCTGTGCCACTGTAGAGAAGTGCTCGAAGAGATTATCATCGCGACCGTCAAACATGAGATGTGCGGGCATTGATATCTTCTTCTTCATCATGTCAGCAAAGGCAAGGACAGTCCCGTCAGGGTCTATCTCAAATAGCTTCTCAATGATCTTTGTATAGGCGGTCTCATGGCGTTTCTCATCAGAGGCAATAATGCCGCAAACCTGCGCCAGCTTTAGGTCCCCATGCTCCTTGGCAAGCCTAGCAGTGTTGCCATGGGAGATGAAAGTGGCTCGCTCCTGGAAGGAAGTGTAAATGAAACCAAGGTAGGGATTGTTTTCTGTTCTTGGATCCTGAGAAACCAGTAAAAAAATATGAAGAATTAGCAAGACAAATGAATCGATCAACTAAAGGAGCAACTAAATATAAAGTTAACATTATATATATATATATATAAAGTTAACATAAGGGCATCTCCAACCGAACTCCAAACGTCTAAATGGCGTCGCTCGCGAGCTCCAGCCGAACGGTAAAACATCCGCTATTTGGTTGCGGGTGAATAGGGGACGCCAATATTGGCGTTGCACTGTTCTTCTTTGCTATTTTTGTCTCTACCGAACTTGCCGAAAGAAACGTGCGAAAGAAGAAAAAGATCGTTACCTTCGCAAAAGGGGCAAAATGGAGTTTCATTGGAGATGAATCACAACATTTTTTAGTTTCATGGTATTTTGGAGTGAAAAATGATATTTTCAGTTGGAGATGGTCTAACCCCATAAAAACAAAAAGCTCTAGGAAACAAATCTTACCATTCCAGAGCCAATCAGATATTGAATTGTCCTCTCGATTTGTTTCATATCTACTCTTCCACTAAGGTACATGTATTTGTTGAGGAGGTCTCCATGTCGATTTTCTTCGGCAGTCCATGCCCGAGTCCAAATGGCCCAAGAAGTAGGGCTTGCACCTGTTTCATCTCGAACACCATCAAGGGTATTTAACATGGTTTGGTAAGTAGGAAGAGCTTCTTCTGTAATCATGTCTCCAACCAAGACAACAAAAAAATCATCAGGAAGTTCCTTTGAGCGTTCTCTTAATTCCTTAACTTCATCATGGAAGCTCTCAGCAGAAGGGTCCGGCAAAAAATCCTGTGGCTGCCAACACTTCTCCACAGGCTTCAGGTGTACCAGAATATTGTCTTTTGCCCAATCCTCCAAGGACTTGAAGATCTCAATCTTCTGGGCCGGCATGGAATGAGTGATTTGCTCATGTACCTCACGTGGGGGAGTGAAAGGCTTTTTTGGCATCAAAATCCTACTTCCATCACAGAAATATAAATAAATAAAGGTCATGAGCAAGCTATGTTGATTTAGGCTTTGTTTGGGACGATTTTCTTATTCTAGTACAACATTTTTTATTTTTTACTAAAAAGCTGCTTCAAGAAGCAATAAGAAAGCCGTCCCAAACGAAACCTTAAAAATAATAGCCATGGTAAGAACTGGATCCACAAGCACAAGAATTAAAGGTCATAATCATAATGCACATGCATAGAAATTATAATCTGGAAAAGATTAAAAAAAGTCATATAGTATTAACATCCAATTAATAGTAATTAAATAATTATAACAGACTGAAAAAATAAATAAATAAATAAAAAGAACCCAGGATAAAAGTGAATGCAAAAGCTCAACATAGAACCATTCTTGTATGAACTTCAATCTTCAAAGTAAACAAATATATGACATACAAGTTGTTCATTCTTTTGTCTACCCATATGTTCATGTTCATGGCCTTCTGGTTTGGAGAAGCAAGAAAGTAAGATAGAGGTTCACTCATTCATGAAAATGCCTCATATCTCAGTGTTGCCACATCAATCATCATACCACAACTGCAGATATTACTCCCAAACTTCTTATTTTAGTTCTAGCAGTTTAGCCTGAATATTGAGAATTTTGTTGAAGGCTATCAACATCTAAACAACCGAAGATAAAGCTAAAGGAAAATGCAAAGAAAAGATAGGAACCATGAAGATCATACTAAGGCTTCGTTTGGGATGGCTTTCTTACTGCTTCTTAAACAAGCTTTCTAGTACAAAATTTTTACTTAGATCATACTAAGTGAATAACTTCTTCAGTGAATCGGTTTTCCATATCAGTCATTGAGTGCTACATCTTCCTCACAAACAAGATTTTTCTTCCACAACAATTTGCAGCACTAATCTTGGGATGTAGATCATAGATGTCATCAAAATTAACTTGCAAGCAATTGTAGAAGTATAATGTAGTGCAGGAAATCCACTTACTGCTGCCTCACTACTAAAAAAAACAATCCATGCAATCAAAATGTATGCATAGGCAATTTTTTTTAATTTAACAATTCCTCTGTCTAATTACTAAGATAATTGGCAAACATCTGAACTAAACCTTGATATCCTATATTATAGGATTCATATACGACCAGCTTGATCAGGAAAACCAATTGGATCCAAAAATATTTATACAATCCCACAAATGCATGAGTGGCAAAGATATTGCATAGGAAATTTTTGTTAATTTTGTTATTTCTCTCCAGTGTAACTAAGAAAACAATGCTGGCAACTAAAGAGCCTAAATCTTGATAACCAAGGTGAACAGCACAATGACATGCCATTCACCTTCCATTGGTGGAGGCAAAGGATGCATTTTTTTGTATTACCAACAAAATTAAGGAAATGTGAAGAAGAAAAATAAGGAAGCTTAGGCAAATTGTGAGAAACCATCCAAAGCTGTAATAAGCTAACTTTTTGACATGGTTGAAACCTATCAACAGTGGACCAAATCAGTGTGTGATACAAAATCTTATACAACAACAGAGATATGCAAAGATTAGAAGATGCAGAAATAAATATATTAGACGCATATACATCAAAAAATCTATAATTGAAATGTGTTCCTATTTGAAGAGAAATTCAAGTTAGACAAAAGTATCCAATCCTGTATCTAATTATTCTTTTGAAATTTAATATCCTATACAGGCCATGTGACCTATCCATATCCAATACATTATCCAAGGAATAACCAAATATAAAAAATACATTTATATTTGGAAATATCAGTGCCTCCTAAGTCAAACCTAAAAGGTTGACAATTTGTTTTAAAAAAGTAGTAACTCGGCACATAATTTAGCCATAAATGTGAGAGGAAACAATACTATGTCAAGTTGATTAAGAAACTTACAGAAAACTTAAGCAAAGATAGAAATTTAGCTAATCTAAATGCATGTGTGCCTGCAAGGTCATAAAATAAAATAAATATAAAAAAATAAATAAATATAGATCAAAAGCTTTAAATGCTGGTAATCCATTATCCATGATCAGTGCTCAAGCTATCCATGTGCTATGCTCGATTAATTATTTTGTGCAGACACTGAACATCATTCGGAGACCAACCAGAACGCGCTATATCACCCTTGTGCCCGGTACCACGGCTCGGTACTACGCCGTACCGATCGATACCGCAGCTCGCTACGGCTGACGTGACGTATTCTGATTGGTCTTCGAACGATATTTTATGTCGGGTCTCCACATAGAATAATTATCGCTATGCTGAGAACCAAATCCGCACAAACTCAAGCCCAAACCTAAAGAAAGCAACGCCAAAATATCTTTTTTTTAAAAAAAAATTAGGTTAGAAATATTCCAACCTAATTTGATGTACCACTGTACTGTGCTAGAAAAAGGTAGCACAGGGCCACAAACAACCAAATTATATTTATAGCAACAATAAAAGGATAGTACAAAATCCGATGGTGGAATTTTGAAACTAAGGACAAGAATATTAAAACTCTTATCAATAATCACAAAACTAACACGTACATCAACCTCATCAACTGATACCAGTGGAAGAGCCATTTATTTCGGTCATAATTTTTGCAGATAAAAAGCAGAAAGAGCACCACATATCCTAATAACAACTAGTAAAAATATCACAGAAAATAAGTCCCAGATCAATAATTGAATATGACAGTCCCGTGAAATTGATCATTAATTTGGAGAAATATTGCAAAAAAAGGGATATCAGGACATTAATCCTCGATCTTTTTCAGGTGCATGTGAATCAATAAAATGAAAAATTATAAATCCAAAATTATTAAAATTACAAATGCAATTACAAGATGTAATGTCCACAAAGCTCCGTCACAGGAGGCAAGAGGGAATTTACACATAATAGAAAGGAATCCAAAACTCCATATCCACAAAAGTAGATCGAATCAGCTCATAAAGAAAAAAAAATTATGCAAATAAAATCTTACGGATAGGAAACTTTCTGCCCCGGTAAAAAAATGGAACTAAGAAAAAGCTCCCAATATGCAAATAAACAAAAGCAATGCGAATTCAATCCAATTAGGGACAAAAAACAAATCGGCAAAAGAACCAGAAACAGAGAAATATGCAGAAATTTCATGTAAAAAAAAAAAAAAAAAAAAAAAAAAAAACGAAGACCTTGATAATGACATTGCTAAGACAAGATAACAAAGGAATAAACGCATAAGCAGATTGCAGAAGCAAAAACACAGGCATTCTTACCTATAAACCAACAAAACTAATTCAAATCTAAATAGTTTCAACTTCCCAACATCCAACCCATATCAGAAAGAAAGACAAAACCCTGCTTCAATGATTGGGCAGGATAGCCCCACATCTGTGGCCCGATCTTAAACGGAGTAAAAGAGGTGAAGAATCTACCTGGATGAGGTGCCGACGGTGGAAGCCATGGAGACCTTTGGGTATCGAGCAGCCACCCTCCGCCCGCCGATGTCACGAGGCCGGGAGGCGCAGAGGTACGCATCCGGTCGAAAGGCCAATCTGCAAGCCATAATTCAAGCTGCTATATCTCCTTCAACCCTTTGCTTTCGCCTTCCTCTTACTCTCGATTTCTGGAGGTTTCAATTTCGCATTGGACGACAGAAATAGAGCTCAATCTCTCTATTTGAAGAGCAGAGGGACGTAATATTTTCTACAGAAATAGGAGAAGTGAACGGAGGAGAACCACGCTCACCAGCAACCACACCTTAAATGTGAAACTTCTATTAAAAGACGTAATTACACCATTGCCCTTGAATTGTTTTATTCGTTTTTTTTTTTTTTTACAAGTACAACCTTTGACAGCAATTATGTAATACAGCATGCAATGTATCAATTACTGGCCGACCAATTACTAAACCATTGAGAGTAGTCGTGTCAAAACAGTTGACAGGTTAAATCCTGATTCACTTGAAATTGATTCGACTCGAATCTTATTAAAGCTGAATCCGATGTGCTTAATAAATCGGTAAATTAGCCCTGGGAGGACTGCAAATGAATCAAACATTTGACAAGTTATTTGTGACTTTGCTCGATTAAAGCTTATTTGCGATGGTTCAATTAAGTAAGTAAATAAGTTTGAATATTTTTTGAATACTCGATGCTTAAATAAACAAATATGAATAATTATATGTTCAACTCATTTGAGTTCATGAACAATATTTTTTATAGCTTGTGAAAATGTTCGAAATGAAGCTCGATTATTATTACCTAATAAGTTATGATGTTGTCAAATTAAATTAAATAAATAGTTTTAATAATTATTATTATGTTAAATCAACTAATTTAATAGTTTATTGTCAAATTAAATTAACTAAATTAAATATTATTTAATTTGATTAAATAAATAGTTTAAATATTTATTGTTAAGTTAATTTAATAACAATGATATTACTAATTTTACAATTTTATTCAAACTATGCAATTTATAGTTTTCCCTTCGCTCCCCCTCCTGGAAAATATTTTTAAATTAATGGTTTTAAAAATAAATATTATTAAATAAATAATTTTCCTCGGTGGTATGCATTAGTACAACCAGTAAGAAATTTAGTCCCACACCGTTGAGGAGTAACTATAAATTTAATGAAATTAAAACTTGAAAGGTACTAAATTTAATTTTAAAATTTTCCAATTTAGACATTGCATTTGGATTCATACATTGATCATATAGTTTTTTTTTTTGAGACATCACTTTCCCAAACTTTTGGAGATTAAAATCTATATTTGGAACAATAAATTGTGTATTAATAATATGCAGTATAAAATTAAGGTTTAAACAATAATAATAATAATAATGTGTGACTCTTCCTTGGATGTCAATGCCGACCTCTCTTCGGAATGAACCAAATAAATTTCATTAAATCTTAATTTTTGCCTTCCCTTGAGTTAGCACATCAATTGAAGAAAAAAATTATTTAAAATATTTTTCTTAAACTCTCTCAATTTTCTCAAATTTCATTTTAAAGATTTTCTTAGGCTTTGAAAGTGCTAAATTGAGTTTGAAGTATTAAAAAGTGGTTTCGAGGACCAAAATAATGTTAGAAAAAGTTTGTATAGACTCAAAATTGATCTTAGAGACTCATTCATGGTAGGATTGGGTTGCTGGATGATCACTGCCAGCCACTAGTAGTCGCCAACATGCATAATGTTAGCATGAGAGGGCCCCTTATCACCATTTCTTTTTTTAATTAAATCATATTTTTATTTCAATTTCCTATTTTTAGTATTTTTATTTATTTTTTAAAATTTAATTTAACCCTTAAAGAGTACAAAAACATCAAAAAGTTTATAAAAATTAAAAATTAAAAATAAAACTTTAAAATTTACAAGAAAAAATTTGCAAGCCATCATCCACCTTACAATTGATAATTCTCTTCCATGAGAGAAGGGGAAAACTCAAACCTGATAATTTTCCTTTTGCATGCGCTGACTATTTCTCTTAAAAAATGTAAAATACTATTCTATATGATAATTAAATTGATAATTCTTGTTTTGTAGACTCTAGTATTGTTTTCAAAGAGGTTTGACGCTATGTAATCCTATATAAGAGGCAGTGTATTCCCCTTTAATAGACTCCAATGCTTCTCTACCAAGAATCATACTATCATATATTAGTGGAGTTAGGAGTGACAAAATTTTCATTTTTATTTTTATTAATTTTTGATACTTGAAATATACATTCCCTTTAGCTAGGTTTCGATCCTCGTCTTAAAATGGAGTTTTATGTTCATGTTTGAATGGATTAGATTTGAGATGGAATGATTTTTTAATGACAATTTCTTGCCACCATGAGAGTAGTTTTTGGAAACTCTTAATGACAATTTCTTGCCATTTTGATCAAAATCAACACTAAAAATCTTGCAATTTTTTTAATGTTTGATGCTATTTATTCATTAGAAAAGAACTTTTAAAAAAATCTATTAATTTGGTGAAACCCTAGGCCCCTAATATAATCAAATCTTATGTCATAGGTCTAAATCTAATGCTCAAATACAAATTTTAGACCCCCCGTTCAATTTAAGCCACATAATAATTATTGCTTATCCATATATATTTTTTTTATCTTTGCACATCTTATTTGTTGTTAGTGACATAAGAATTATTTATCTACTTTGCACAATGGAATATTGTGATAAGAAAAATATTTAAATTTATCAAATGTTCATTTCTCCTCCTCCCTGTAAACTAATAATTAGTATCAATGCCTTGACTCTATATTTGGTTTAACATTCTAGAGTTAAGATCCAACTATGATGCTCTCTTACTATATGTTATGGCTCTTCGTGTGATATTCCTCTTATGTTTGATAAAATTAATTTTGAAAGTTACATGTAAAATTTTTTATGGTATTGACTATAAGATGTGATCATTTATGTTAATTGGTTGATTTTATTCATGACTAATATTGAATTAAAATAAAGGAAAGAGAGTCATAAGTGAACACTAGTGATGAACACTAGCATTGGGGACAGATACTGGGACAACGAATGGATTGAGCTCAAACAACCACTCGAGCAGCTCAGCGAGCTCTTTTTTCCACTGTCGAGTCGAGCTCGAGCTTGATATTTGACAGTCGTATAGGCGGATCCCAGTTCACGTCATAGTCGGAAAATGTACACCCTAAAAAAATAAATTTAATGTATTAAATGGGTATTTTTCTAATCCAACCGGTATTTTTAGATGATATGTTTTAAATGCTTGAAAATATTTTGAAAAGTTTTTGAAACTTTTAAAGAAATGCAAGATATCAAAGTTCTGTAATATGACTATCAAAATTTATTTTGCTTCAAAAACTTTCAGCGACAAGGAAAGAAATTGAAACTAAATTTAAAAATGAAAACTTTACAAATGTTCAAATAATGATTACAAATGATGATGAAAAATGGATGGGAGCCTTTTACTTAAAGAAGTGTCACGTCTTTGTAATGTTTTTAAATTGAAGTTTCAAATATGGATTCTAAATTCAAGGCTCATGGACTTCAGTACGAAAAGGTGTTGAAATAACAAACATTTATTATTATCGAGTTGATTTCTTTTACGCTATTGTTGATATGCAACTTCAGGAACTGAATAACTAGTTCTCCGCAACTAATACATATTTACTTTCGAAAAGGTGTGACATGTCTAAATCCAAGTAATATATTCTCTACTTATAATAAGATGAATTTAATTCGTCTTGTAGAGTTGTATCCAACAGATTTCTCTATAGTTAATCTTGTGTTTTATGATCATCAGTTATCTACTTATATTACTAATATACGTACTAGTGATAAGTTTACATCTTTGACAAGCATTGCTTCTCTTGCAAAATAGATTGTAAAAGCAAAAAAAAAATATTATGTATCCCCTGGTTTATAGACTTATTATTTTGACACTGACTTTATCAATTCTTACTACTACAGTGAATAACACATTTTCTGCAATGAAGATTATTAAACATCGACTACATAACAAAATGGGTGATGTCTTGCTTAGTGACTGTCTATTGTCATACATTAAGAAGGAAATATTTGACTCTGTTTCGAATGAAATCATTATGCAACATTATCGGAAACTACAAAGTAGATTGCAAAGTTTGTAATTTTTTTTTATTTCATAAATTATAATGAAATACGAGTTCATGTTTTTTTTTTGGCTAATGAAATATATATGCGATTTTGGTTATTTACTTATTTATATATTTTGTTTGCCCACCCTAAAAAAATAAGATGGATCCGCCCCTGGATAGTCGAGCTCGACTCGAACGCCCTTGAGTCGAGCTCGAGCTCTACTCATTTGCACCCCTATGAAGGACCAATAAAGATAAGTCAATGACAATTTGAATGTATACAAAAGCAACATTGAATCATCTAAATATACTGAAGGCGTCATAGAATGTAATATATTTTATATCTTATCTAACCCCTCATCTAACTAATCTTAAATAATAAGCTTAATGTTCTACCAAATAAATGAATATGTTGTTTTAAAAAATAATTTTAAGCATCAATTAAAATTCATATTTTTGACATTTGGGTTGCTTTAACTTGCTTATTACCTATAGTTATTCATCAGTATGTTTGGCATAAATTAGCTATATTTGTAAGATTTCGTTTGGAATAAATATCTTACTATTTTTAAAAATAATTTTTTCATAACAAATTTTTAATTTAAAATTTTTTATATTGCAAAGTTATTTTAAAAAGCAGTAAAAAATTATTTTAAATAAAACATAGATAAAATTTCATTTGAGACTGTATTTTTACTGTTTCTTAAAATTATTTTTTAGTAAAAAAAAATATTTTTATATTGAAAAACTATTTTATGAATAAAAAAAAGCCAGTTCCAAATAAATCATTCGACTTGAAAATTTTCCCATCTGCTTTGCTTTCCAGTTTGGAATTATGAATTATTTTCCAGCTATATAATATTAGAATATAGATATAAATAAATAAATTAATTAATAAAAAGGCTCTATAAAAACAGCGGAAACCTAGAACCACCGTTAAGACCAGCCGTTGGAAGGGTAAATTTTGAGACTAAGCATGATTATAAATTTTATTAAGAGCTTAAGCATGTTTTAAAAAAAATTTAAAAATAGGCAAAGTCGCCCGTTAAACGGGCGACTTACGCTTTGACTAAAATAGTCAAGATCCGACGTGGTGATGATGTGGCGAGATCGAAGATCGTTTAACGGGCGATTTATAAGTCGCCCGTTTAACGGGCGACTTATAAGTCGCCCGTTAAACGGGCGACTTTAGGTTAATACTTTAATACCCCTTATATTTATTTATATAATATTTAAATTTAAAATTATAATAAATATATAATTAAAATAGTATACAAATAAATATAATTTTTAAATAATAGAAATATAAATATATAAATATTTTATATATTCTAAAATTTAGAGAATAGAAGATATTGACCCACACCAAAAGTAATACAAATATGTTCTAACAAATAAAGTAAAATACTAAACAAAGGCATATATAATTTAGCGTATGTTTGCAGCTCCTGCGAGACTCTGTCTGAATGGAAAATTTAAACGCATTTTTGCACTTTATCATGCCTACGAACAATGTGATGCCAACATTAGTGTCGCACTCCTCACAAAAAAGTATTTTTTGGTATAGTAAAATAGAAGAAGTTATTCTGTACGGACACCAGACGGTTCGGAGACCAACTAAAACGCGCCACATCATCCAGTACCCAAAGCTATCGAGTACCGGTACTGAACAAAAAAATTACATGGCGCGTTCTGATTTGTTTCCGAAGTGTGTCCGGTGTCCGCACATAATAATTTATCATAACATAAAGGTTAAATATGGAGATGAGAAATAATATTCTTATTTGATGTTAGAAATATGATTTAGTTGAAGATGAATTACTATTTGATATGATTGTTCCTCTATTTTGAAGTTAAAATAGGTTGTTCAGTTCGAGATGCCCTAAATGATTTTTATAAGGGAGGTAAATATATTGTAAGAGTGAGAATAATATCAACATTTGTATTTGTTGATTATAAGAAAAGCTTGAACACACATCGGACGGTGCTGATATGGAAGCGATGTATCAAATAGAAATTACGGTTGTGATTTAAAACTCTAACCAGTAAGAAATTATCACAAAAGAAGTCATAATCATTTGGATGCATTTTGTAGCATTTAAAATAGCTTCTTAACTGTTCGAAAACTAGCGCACTTTTATTTGGTCCGGTGAACGTACGTAGAGCTACGTTCGGCCGTCACTAAGATCGCAGATGCAAAACGAGAAATACCGAGCAAAAACCGATCAATACCAACAATAATGAGAAATACCATTATGTGAAGACAAAATACCGAGTAATACCGAGCAATATCGAGTAATCCCAAAAAATACAGAGTTTTTTCTAGAAAAACTAGGTATTTTTTGGGATTACTCGGTATTGCTCGGAATTACTCGGTATTGGGTTTCACAGAGCAATATTCCTCGTTATTACCAAACAATACCTAGCAATACCGAGCAAAAACTGAGTAACAATCCTCTGATCGAACATAGAGCTACGTCCAGTCAGAGGACGTAATAAAAGTTCCAATCTTTGCCATTGTTATCCCCAATAAGTGGTTTTGCGGTGATTATAAGACTATTGAGTTGGGATCTATTATGGTTGGTTTAAATCATCCGTGATTTAAACCACTAACAAAGGATTAAAATGGTTAAAATCAATGCAAATAAGATTTTATTTGGGATATTTTTTTTACTATTTTTTAAATGGCATTCTAATACAATTTTTTTCTCAAAATTATAACAGTTATAGCCGTTAATAAATTTTGCAACGATTACCTGTTATAAATCTGTAAATAAAGTTACAGATATTATAAATGTTGCCTTATGTGTAAAAAAGAAATAATTATTTCATATTATTTGTCACAATAATTAATAAATCGACCATCAATTAATGTGACAAAATATATAAAATAATAATCTTAAAGTGGGTAGATGAAGATAAATATGTGGTGATTTGATGATTATTTTGTCAAGCCTTCTTTAATAAGCTTTTCATAAGCATGTACCTCAATTTAAATAAATAAAATTAAAATATTTCTTCTTGCTTATTAGGGAAAACCTTCACATAATATAGAGAGGTGTCTGATCATTTGGAGGCATACAAATAATAAGAAATTAAATCATATTTTATAAAATATACTAAGAGAGTTGTTAAGGATCTGCTAAGATGAAACATGCAAGTCAACCATCTCCACATCCTCACGAGGCATAAAAAATTGTAATTGTTGCGGGCTAGAATATACACGGCAATAGAGTGAGAGAATTTCATGTCTTAGCGTTGCATGGATATACAACACACAAATATAAAAGATAAAAAAATCAAGATTTTTATGCAAAAAACTTTGAAAAAAAGGAAAAAAATAATGGGGTCATGCCCAGTCGAAATGTTTCCATTAAATTTAAGTGAATAACAAAGCTTAACCCATATTTTATTTTGGAGACGATGAAATTACAATAATTTGGGGAGTTGGGTGGAAGTTTGACTATGGTCGTTGGTCAGACAGAAGTCTGGAAATGGTTGGTAGTCTGGTGAAAGTCTGACGACGGTCGGTGTTTAAGTAGAAGTTCGGTGATAGTCTGTGGTCAGGTAAAAGTTCGGCAATGGTTAGTTGCGGGACAGAAGTACGACAAGTACTGCCAGTGGTTATGCAAAAGTTCGACAACGGTGGTGGCCTGGCAGAAGTCTGGCGAAAGTCTGACGATGGTCGCTGGCCGAGTAGAAGTCTGGTTCAAGTCTTATGACGATCGGTTGTCAGACATAATCGGTGGTCGGGCAGTTGTCCGACGACGACTGGTGATCAGGAAAAAGTCCGATGAAAGTCGATGGCCGAGCGGAAGTCCGACGAAAGTCCGACAATGATCGGTGGCCTGATGATGGTCGAGGAGGAGCTTGGTGACAAGAGAGATTTCAGATTTCTCTTTCATCTTCCTCTTCTCTCATTCCTTTCATTCATCCTCATTTTGTGAAGATGTGGGTATATTTATAATTTGTTGGGAGTGACATGACTAGTAAATATGGGGAGGATCTAGGTCAAGTTGGGAGTGTTCAGATGGATGACCGATATCAACTCCTGTGATCATGGACCGTTTATTGAGCGTTTACGTTCCTTAATAATGTCAAAATTTGATGATTTTCGGTTCGTTGGATTTGTCTCGTCGAGATGCTTGATTCGACTATAAGCATGTTATACTTGGATATTCATATTTAATTTTGAAAATTTGTAAATTAGAATTTACCTCGAGATTCATGTCCAACCATATTATTTTCGATGATATATCAATAATAATAATAATAATAATAATACTTAGCATAATTAACATGGTTCTTAAATTAGTAGTAAAAGGTAAACATCATATCTTTTCTTAGACTTTTCATTCCTCATAATCATTTGTAGGATAAAAGAGATTTGTTCATTTCAATAAAAGATGATAAATTATAAGTAACGTAAGTATAATATTTCTTATTGTAAAGGAAAGAAAAAAAAATATAATATATGCAATGACTCTCACCTAATTAGCTAAAGAAAGTAGTGAAGGCTAATTCTTACTTGTGCAACAATCGCTTGGTGGCTTAGTTGATAATATTTTATTTTATTTTATTTCATTTTTTTTTTAGTTAGTTGGTAACATTAAATTTTCGTTTGGATGACTTTTTTATTATTTTTTAAAATTATAATTTTAATATAAAAATATTAATTTTTATACTTAAATTAATGATTTTGTTATGGGTTATTGTTATACAATATAATGATTTTGTTATGGGTTATTGTTATGCAAGGTCCCTTTGTTGTGGGCTCTTTGCTGTTTAAGCGTGGGCCTTCTGCTATAAGTTTATATTAATGGGCCAGTGGGGCCCATGCCCCAAGGGCATCACCATCCATTTGTATCACAATAAAAACGTCATTAAAAAAAATAATAAAAAAATTATCTCAAATAAAATCTTAGACCTTATTTGAGACTAATTTTCTTATTACTTTCTAAAGAAATTTTCTAACATAAAAATTTTTATATTATAAAGCTTCTTTTTAAAGCTTTAAGATTTCGTTTGAGACGACTTTTTGATTGTTTTTTAAAATAGATTTTTAGAATAAAAATTAAAAATTTTATTTTAAAAAATTATTTTAAGAAGTAACAAGAAAATCTTCCCAAACAAGCCTAAGAAAGTTTTATTTGGAAAGATTTTCTTATTGATTTTTAAATCAATTTTTTAGTATAAAATTACAATATTTTGCTAAAAAGTTATTTTAAGAATCGTAAAAAAGCAGCCCCAAATGAATAATTTATTTTTTAAAATCAACAAAAAATTGTAGCTTCAAAGGAGGATTAACAAATTAGCAGAGAAGTGAAAGCAGGCCAATAATGAATCTTCCCAAACAAGCCTAAGAAAGTTTTATTTGGAAAGATTTTCTTATTGATTTTTAAATCAATTTTTTAGTATAAAATTACAATATTTTGCTAAAAAGTTATTTTAAGAATCGTAAAAAAGCAGCCCCAAATGAATAATTTATTTTTTAAAATCAACAAAAAATTGTAGCTTCAAAGGAGGATTAACAAATTAGCAGAGAAGTGAAAGCAGGCCAATAATGATGAGTAAACGAACAAAAACATTCAAAGAAATCTAACTAAACTAAAATCTGAAATTAATAGTTAAATTTATAAAATAAATTAAATAAATTTTGTCGCTGGATCAGACAATTGTAGCTAACGCCGTCAGTGAAACAGCACTTACGTCTTTGAAGAAGAAGATCGTCAGTCGGGCTCAAGAGAAACACAAATTTTGCTACTTGAAATCACAAAACAAGAATTTTTTTTTAAGAAAAATGAGAAGGAAGGGGAAAAAATGAAGGAGAATAGGAGCTTAAATAGCTCTCAATGGAAATTTTTATTAGGTCCAGTGTTCTGACGTACCTCTACGTTCGGACGACAGTGAAATGGTACCACGTGCTCTTACTCTTTACTGCGCGGCCCGATGACCCGAACCGGACCGAATTCGGGATTTCTGTATTGGCTGATTTGTGCAGATCGGAGTATTGCTAGATATTGCTTGATATTGCTCGACAATAACGAGAAATATCATTCTGTCAAGACCAATACCTAGCAAAATACAGAGCAATACCCCGGTTTTGCTAGGTATTGCTGGGTATTGGTCTTGACAGAGCAATATTTCTCGTTATTGTCAATCAATACCTATCAATTCCTAGCAATACGCGAACATAGCAATACCGGGCTCCAGTACGGGTCAGGTCGTCGGGCCGCGCGGTAAAGAGTAAAAGCACATGGCGACATGTTATTGGCCTCCGGATGTAGAACTACGTCCGGTGTCCGGACCTAATAATTGTTCCCCCAATGGGCCAATGTTTCAAAATAAAATTAAATAAAATTGGAAATTGCCATATGACAATAAATTTTTGCCACGTGGCAGAAAAAAGTTGCCAACTGGATGGTAATCTCATCCAAGTTTAGTATAAAATTTTCTGATTTAAAAATTTTTATAGGAAAACTTTGCTTTTGAAAGTAATAAGAAAGCTATTACAAACGAAACCCAAATTTGTTTTTCAAAAAAAAAAAAAAAATTTCACTCTCTTTTTTTAAGCTAAAATTAAATAGAAATGCTGATTTTAAAAAAGAAATTATATCTAATTATTACAATAATTATAGACTAATGCTTTTTTATAAGTATAACTCCCCGTTATCGTTCTTTGGTTTTTCATTAATTCCTTATAGGCTAATGCTTCATAATTTTTTCTGTTTGAAATGTTAATCGATGTGAGTTTTCTAAGGTATTTATTATGATTTTCTTTCTAATTGAACATTAAGATTTGTAATCATAGTTGATATATCTTTAAAAATTTATCTTGACCGGGCATAAATCTCGAAGGCAAAATTAAGTTAGAAACATCCAAAATTAAATCCCAGACCTTCCAAACTCTAATTTCAGCAAACTTATAATCGAATTAAACGTCTCGAAAAGATGAACCCAACGACACCGAATTTGACCCTAGTATTAACCCGAATAGGTCCAAATTGAAGACCCAAATCGCATTTAGAATGTTCAAATTATAAAAGTGATGATCAAACAATTTCCAAATATGGCATGCTTATAGTCAAATTGAGATGCTCGACAAGAAAAATCCAATGAGCCCAAGATTGTTAATTTTGACATCATTAAGACACTAAAATACTTAATAAACGGTTCATAATAAAGGGAGTTTATATCGACCGTCCATTCAAAACACCTCCAACATGCCCTTGATATTATCTCTATTTATTAGTCATGTCACTCCAAAAAAACTATAAATATATCCATCATTCTTCATTGAGGGGGGACAAAGCAAGGAAGAGAAGGAAGAGAGTTCTCTTGCCATCAGACTCCTCCTCGACCATCGTCGGACCACTGACCGTCGTCGGACCACCAATAGACATCGGATCATCATCGGATCACTAGCTGTCGTCGGACTTTTACCTGGCAACCAACCGACACCAGACTTTCGCCCAGCTCAATTGTCAACGAACATATGCCCAACTCTTCGAACTATTGTAATTTTATTGCCCTCAAGTTTTGATACAAGTCAGTCTTTGTAACATATTCAAATAATAGTGGAATCATTTCGACTGGGTGTGGCCCCGTAGTTTTTCCCTTTTTCAAAAGTTTTCACGTAAAAACTCTGTCTGTTATAAACAAAATACCCATCTCTTTACTATATATGCATAATGGATCTTCGTATAAAGCTATGACACTAAACTTTATATTTCTCTACCATCATGAATATTTCAAGATGCAACAAGTTTGTGCCATCTGTGGGAGCATCGTTCCCGATAGGGGGGGCAAATTTTTCTCCAACCTCAAAAGGTCGTTCATTTCAACATCCTGACATCAACCATCACTGCATCAATTTCATGGGAATATAATGTGAACTAGGGAGCAACCTTGACTGTAACTGTGGCCAAGAAAATTCCTCTAATGCTGTCAATATCCTATACAATATTTTGAGAAACTATATTTCATAAAGCTTCTTGCAAGTGCAAGGATACTTTATATATGTTATAAGACTTATACAGTCTCTTAATGGACTTTTACTCCTTGGGCAAGGTTTTAACTTCAACATTAAAAAGATAGTAACGATATAAAGATAGATCATTGTTCATCTTTGATTTGAAATAAACGCAGCATTAGCCCCATCCCAATCAAAGCATAATCAATCCTGGGGGTGGATTCGATTCGACTTCTTTCACATAGGTTATTGTCATCGAGCAACAATTTAATAAACAACCTCGAATAGATCATATATTTTTTATGGATTCTCTCGACATCTTTCACATATGTTAATCGAGCAATGCTGTAATAAATAACTTCATATAGGTCATATATCTTTGGTGGATTCTCTCAACATCTTACAAACAGGTTAACGTCATCGAACAATACTCTAAAAAATATCCTCAGATAAGTTATACATTGTTAGTAGATTCTCTCAGCCTCTTCTATTCAGGTTAACATCATTGAGCAATACTCAGACAAAAATCATCGAATATGTCTTATATCCTTGGTGAATTCTCTCAACCTTTTAAATACAAAGTATGCTTTAAAAAATAACCCCAAAAAAAGTCTCGTCTATGAGGTAGCCTCAAAGGAAAGCTAACAATAGACATGGTCCTCACTAGACAGACTCCATAATAACAAGTTATTAACAGAGTCATCACTCAAAAACCTTAGAAGGTTAACAAATCTCAAACAGCACATGAACATTAAATATCTTAAAAGGTTAAAGAACCCTCAAAAAGTATAGGAACATTCAAAGATCTTAGAAGGTTAAAACTCTCAAAAGGCTCAGACATACATAAGACCTTAAAAGGTTAAAGCATAATCCATAAAAATCTTAGAAGGCTAAAAGTCTCAAAAGATACATATTTCTTTGATTATTTAAAAATCTCATAAGACTAAAAGTTGTAAAGGGGACAAGTTCACTTTCAATGAAAACAAGCATCAAGCTCATACAATTATCTTAAATTCAAAAATATGCTTACATGAATGTGGAAACTTTATTACTTCAAAAGCAAACATCAAAGTCATATGCAATGTCATTGAATTTATACAACAAAATTCTACATCAAGATCAAATATAAATTTATTTTCAAAAAAAGGTGAAATTAAAATTATTAAGAGGGCAAGTAGGATGCACAAATATAAATTGTGGAAATATGCTAATATTCTAAGATAAGACAAGTATGCATATTGAGGTTTTGAAATTAGGAAAGAACTATGGCTAGGTTACTCAACAAGAGGTAATTAAGAAAAATATCACAACCAAATAATTAAGTAAATGAAAAATTAGAATGATTCACTTATATGATCTACATCTACTTTGACACAAGTCAAAATGTCTTGATGAGTACAATGAGTCTTCTCTAAGGAAGTACTATGATTAGCTACAATAGAGTGACAAATGAGTCATTATTATTGTATTTACAATAAAGATTAAAACATTTGGACTTGAGAGTCTTTTTTCTTGTATTACATATGCCAATCATAGCATATTTCTTATTCATATTTTGTCTTCTTTAACATGTTTGTAATAAAAATAATTAAAATCAACACTTAAGGTTCTCCTGAGATGAACTATAATGATCGATAATAATCTAAGATGTTGTCAAGACAATATAATAATTCTTCCTAAGCCTTTTCAAGACTTTTAATAGGACACAATGGCGAAAAAGGATTCATTTAGCTGACCCTACATAGTGGGACAAAGGCTTGATGTTTACTTTGTAAATCAAAATATGTGATGCCCCGTAATCTAATTTTGAAGAAATTATTTTTTATCTTTTAATTTATACAATCAGAGATATCTAATTTTTTTTGCTCAATCAAAATAGCTGCAAAAGTAAAACCATCGATCAAAACATTAATATATACATTTGTATTTATTTTTCAAAAATCATATATACTACACATGATATATACAATTGTATCACAACTACTCTTGTCATGAGTATAAAAGAATAACTAAAACAAAAAAGGAACATAACTTGAAGATATCTAATCAATATCCTACTCTTGCTCCCTTTCCCTGACCTAAAAATATTTAATCACATATAATGATCTAAAAAGCTCAGCAAGTCACCAAAACATACAACTAAACTAAACACAAGATAACTGAGTAATATGTATGTTAACAGTCATATCATAGCAGTTGCATTCATATGATTATTGAATCAGTGCATAAATAGTAAAATTATAAAATATAAAAAATAATATATCAATATGAGTGTCAAATCAATAAATCAATTGTCGTATCAATACTACAATCAGTAAATAAATCATATAAAGTAATAAAATCAAATTATCTATAAAGATTATCGAAATCAATTAATGTAGTAAAATCATATAGAAGTGTACACATACTATCCAATTATTCTATATTAATATTAAATTAATATCTTTATTACACTCGATATATCATATCTATCACTGCTCAATGTATATATTATGCTTTTTTATATCAATAAATCAACAACAGTGTTAATAATAAATTCGTACAGTAATATAAATAGTGCCTCAATAATATTTATTTTTGTATTCACACCAAACAAGTAAGAATTCTAGCTATCACTGTGTTTTTCATTATTATATCAGTGTTAGTAAATTATTGGCTCAGTAAATATTGTCAGTACTCTTTGTCTATTAGCATAGTATATAATCATCTCCTTATAACTCCTAATCAATATCACGTGAATTAGTAGAGAATATAACACAAAATCACATAATTTAAAGAAAAGTCCATCGAGCCGCCATCATGTACATGTTAATCAGTCTCCAACCAAAATAACAATCAGTCTTTACTTGTCTTTTACAAACACATCATTATCACAATAATATAACAATCATCTCAATCATACATCTACATTCATTTCCAATACATTACAGCAAATAAAACGTAATTAAGCTTAATTCAGAAAGTGTCAAAATGTCCTAACGGTAGACAACAAAATCATACTGAGCAAAAATTCATATTTTTAGAATTTAACCAAACTATTAGATATTGCATAAAATGACATTCTAAAACTTTAGCTGATCTAAATTACTATATTTAGATGTAAAAAAAAAAAATTCTTAGTATGAAAAAATCGTTGTATTTTTAAAATCATCCGGTGAAAAATCTCAAATAAATATTCAAAACATTCATAATCTCAATCTCTATAACATATAAAAAGTTACTCATATTTGTTTTATCAATACAAAATTATTTTCGCTTTTCGATAGCAAAAATATAAATTTAAATGAAAAAACACTAAAAAAACAAAATTACTGAAATTAGAAATAGGATTTAGGTTCCTTATAACAAGGTGAGTGAATTTTCCAACATGATCGACTGCCAAAAATCGCTCCATAACCTCCAATTCTGAATTTTCTTTTTCTCTCTCCTCGCACTCTTAATTTCCATAACTCATTCTCTGTTTGGCCGATTGAATAAAAGAAAAACTTATGTTAATTAGGATCTTTATAATATAATAATAACAATACAATAATAATAATAATTTAATTTAATCTTTTTTCAGTATAGAATTCATTTAAATTTTTTTAGAACTTCAAAAATAATTATAAAAAAATTGCATAATTAAAATACTATAATATCATGATTTATGATTTAGACTTTTATTGATGCGAGAAAAAAAAATTTTTAAGCTATTACCAAATGTCTCACACCGGTGACTTCTTCACGTGTCTAATAAAGGGCGAATTATTGCATCTGGTCACCTGACATCCAAACAACCAATCCGGATGCGCCACGTCACTCAAATACATTGGGGCCCGATATATTTTGTTGATGTGGCGCGTCTGGATTGGTGTCCGGACGAATCCGGACACCGGACACAATAATTTCCCCTAATAAAGAGGCTTATGAGACTTACGACAAATTTTCAAAATTAAATGAATTATTTAAGCCATCTACGAGTATCATTTTTATTCACATATGAGACATTTGACAAATATATTATGATAAAAATATCAAATGATTAGTCATTGCCCAGAATTCTAAGTTTTAAAATTAAAAGAAATATAATTATTTGTATTAGGTCAAAGTTAATTTAATTACCTAAGAAAAGAAATTATGTGAGAATCCAATTAGGTCCAATATTAACCCTTCAGCTACTAAGAATCAAGATCTTTCATATCTAATAATATATTTAGACTGTACTAAAAAAAAAAAAAGTTCTGTGCCTTTTGAAAGTATATATCCATTGATAAAGAAAGATAAAATGTTTCCGCGATTTTTAAAGTGATTATTGCCGCAATTTTCGAAGCCAAACAGTAAAGAAATATGCTGGGAATCTTGGTTAAATAATCCTTCACATGGCTCTAAGCAAGATTAATGCTTAAGACCTTTTGAATACAATGTAAATAGCCAAATTGCAACTTAGAAAACAGTGCATTTTTATTCTAATCATTTAGTAAAATCTTGGCTTGTAAAAAGAGTAGCAACTCACGCACCGTTGTTTAGTTTGGTTGGTGGGCGAGTATGGTTGCGAACTTATAAGCCGTGCTCGATTCCCCTCAGCGGCAGTGCCTCTTAAGTGGGGTCCAATCAAGTACGAGTCAGGAGATTTCTCGGGTTGGTGTCTCTTCTAGGTCAGACGATGATTAGTCACGCCGCCAAACAATCTTTCGGAGATGGCGGCGGGTGGATACCGTTCTAAAAAAATAGCAACTCTTTCAATTGAGATATTATTCTGTGCGGACACCGGATGGGAGAATCGTCCGGTTTACGCTTAGGTACGGAGAGGTACCTAGCCGCGGTACCGCTCAGTATCAAACGTGACGCATTTTATTAGAATATGGACTCTGCACAATAATTTTTCCTTGAGCTCGCACGTGCAGCCCTGTTGGTTGACGCGAAGGAATTCCTCCAGCGAGACTCACGTTCAAAGCCCCTAAACTCCCCCAAAATAATAATAATAATAATATTTCCTTTCAATTATCATCCACTACTCATTTGATGGAACAGCCCCATCTCAATAGAAATAAAGATGGTAGCTTTACCTTACACACCCCTAAAAGACAAACCAAAAGTACTGTAATACTTTCACTGACGCAGTTACAAGCATCAGCAAAATTCAAAATAAAGTTAGAAGAGGCTTGGAGGTTTGAATGCATGGGAGAATCACCATACGAAGAATCATAAAAACCATTAGTGCACATGGATAATGGTACCAAGCTTAAATGCTTGGGACCCATAGTTGCATATAGGACACTCTCTCTGTGTCATTTCACTTGCAAGGGCACCCCATCTCCTTGTTTCCCCTCGCAAATTTTTCTTACCAGGGATTCTCCTCTCTCCTTCTACACTTCGAGGCTTTCCGAAGACCTTTTAAAGAATAAAGCTTCTAACCATTTACTTTTCTCAGAGATGGGAAGTGTTGCTGCCTAGTAGCCATGGGAACTTGTTCTTCAGCTCAGAAGAAGGTAGATTCCACTGCAAAAGCTTCAAATGGTGTGTGCTTTAAGGCCAAGGATGTTTCTATCCCATCTCCCATAAAGGAGAAGGCTTTAAATGAGGAAAACCCTGTAAATATGTTCGGTGTTATGAGTCCAGATTTTGGTATGATCTTCTCTCTCAACCGACTTCGTTTTTTGTGTTTCTGAGCTTTTGATGTGGTGAGTTCATAGTCTTATTTTCGTTTGGGAGAAAAGGGTTTTATTTGTTTGATCTTTTGCTTTTGGGTTGGTGATATGCTCATGACATGGAAAGTTTCAATGCTTTTGGCAAATTGGCTTTCATTGTTTCTTTCTTTTTAACTAACCGACGGAAGTTTAAATGGTTGTGATTGATATCTTCTAGAACACAAGGAAGAAGGAAGCAAATGCTGAGTACTCTTTTGTCTTTTTAACTTCTTTAAGTCTGTAAGTTTGAGCCCTAAGTTCTCCTGTTAAGTGAGATGAGTTTTCTCAATGTAGTTATAGCAAAGTACTAACTTTTGGCATTTATGAAGAGGAAAATTGGGTTGCAAAGTAAGCTCTAAGAACTGTTTACCTTGCTGCAAAAAGGTGGACATTAAATATAATGCACAAATACTCTGTTTGGTTTAAATAAAGGGAGAGGAAATGAATAGGAAATGGAAATGGATATGATTGAGTTGGTTGTAGTTTTCACTCACTTGATTGGTTAAGGTGAAGTTGAACAAAACATTTTTTTTTCTTGTTTGGTTGATAAAAAGCCCAGCTTTTTTACTGCTTGTGAGATGGGGACAATTGAGTCACAATGATGATCCGATAACTTTTTCATCCTTGTTTTCACTAGATTTGATTAAGTAATTCCAATTACTTTGTAATTACATAGAAACCAAACATCCAAAATTAAATTGTGAAGTGAAGTGAATTTGCATTCCCTCAAATTCCTTCAAACCAAGCAGGCCCAAAGTATTATTTTTGTGTATTTGATTTGCTGTCAAATTACTGCATTTATTTTTGGTAAACAAAATCTTAATCCAATCAATTTAGAGCTTATTTGGTTGATTGTTGAAGAGGTTAATGTAAAATGCACAAAAATACCATTTGATTGTTAGGTTTAGTATAGAATTCTTAAATTTATCTTACACCAAATTACATCAAGCTTTTCTTTCTTTTACCTTTTACTCCATGTTCAAACTGAAATGCTTATGACAAATGACAAAATCCTTATTGATATATTTGGAGCTGGTATCATGTCTCATTAGGCATTTTTTCTAACCATAACTTGCTCAAATGAATTATTATAACATACTTCTTCAAATTTGTTTGTAGAGTAATTGGTTGCATTTAATCGAGGGTTTGGGATGTATTGCAAATGCTTTGTTGTAACCTAAGCTGGTGCTTGATTGTTTTCTTAGAGGTGGTTTTTTATGTCTATAATCTCTCCAACAAGAAAATTTCTTTTTTACTTAAATTGTGCACATCAAGTAGTAATTTCAATAAATAACCAAACCCGCCAACCTATCCCAGACCTGACCCAAAATTTCGGGTTCGGATTGACATGCTTTATAAACAAGTCTAGTTCAGGTAGTGCATTCAGACTGATTTATTAAAGGGTTCGGATTCAAGTTGACATTCCAACCGGATTTTGACCCAAAAATGACCCGTTTAATTTTATTCTTTAATTTTTTTTATTTATTAGTATAATCTTCTTGTTTTTTAATCAATTAGTTTAAAATCTATAGTTAACATGTTAATAAAAATATTTTTTTAATTAAAACGTGTTATTAGGTCTGGCTCGGGTTGCTAGCAAGTCAAGTTTGGGTTCACTATTTTGACCCGTTTATTAAATGGGTCGTTCGGATTGACAGGATTTGGGTCATATCAATTTTGGGTTGGACATGAACGTGACCTGTTGACCCATTTTGACACCCCTAACATGAATAATTCTTCTCTCATTTTTTTAACAATGTCTGATAAAGTATATTTTTATGTAATTTTTGGTAAGCATTGGAGGTGTAAGCGAGAGCCAAGTTGGCTCGAATTCAACTCATTAACAAAATCATGAGTCGAGCTTATCAAGCCACGAATTCATGGTTGAACCTATGCTCAAGCTCGAGCTCAACCTAGCTGGGCTCTTAAGCTCGTCTAGCCACTTGATTAACATAAAACATATTTAAAAATTAATTTTAAATTGGCATTATATATATATTTTAAATATTTTAAATTATTCTATATACTCCCATTATTTTATTTGTATAGCAAATATATTTATTTTTTTAAAAAAATTTAAAATTTTAATTTAAAACTAAGAAATCAAGCTGAACAATTGAGTTAAACTTGAGCTTTCCATAAGAGTTGTAGCCTAAAAGTTTTTAAACAAGCCTAGTTTGAGCTTAGGAGTTGAGCTTGAGCTCAATAAGAATTAAATGAGCTCAGCTCGATTAGACAAACATTCGACTCGACTAGACCCAAATTACACCCCTAGTAAGCAATTAATTTGCATTGTTCTTGCTAATACATAATCAAGGTTGAGTGTAACTATCGTTCACTTGTAAATTACGGACAATCAGACTATTGTATGATGATAAATTTATGATAAAATAGTGAAATTTTTGCTTTGTGACATTGCATAAAGATCTTCACATACGCATATAAGAGAAGCTTATAGGAGATATAAAAGTTTTTACATGGGAAATCCAAGAAAGAAAAAAAGCATGAGGTCTAATCCAATCGAAAAAAAAAATCTAGCATGTAGATGAACATTACAGAAGTTTTCCCTTCCCTTATTGAGAGAAGATGAGATACGAAATATGGATTGTTGGCTCGGCCTATGTGAGTATTGGAGAAGCCATGAGGGGTGATGGATGTCAATGCCATTAAGTGGATGGCTAAGACGGTCAAGTGATGATGGTCGTTGATGTCAATTGATTGTCGGCGGCAATTGTTAGTAGACATTCATTGAGTGACAATGAATGTTGGTGTTAGGAGGCAATAGTTGAATGAGGTTGACGACGGATGTTTGCTTTGGTTATCATAAGGTGATGGTGGTCAGTGATTGAGCGATGATTGTTGTGTGGCAATGATCAAATAATGACTATTGAACAACAACAATAAGGAGATGATGGCCAATATATTACGGCTGCTGAAGGTAATAGCTATTTTCAATGAATGGGAAAAATGCTCTAAGATTATTTAGATGTCTAAGACCTCTTTAATTATAGATTGATAGTTTTTTAGTAATATTTTAGTTTTTTCAGCCAGAATCTACAAACACTTCAACGGATGGCTTGCATCGATTCCCTTACAAAAGCCTTTAGGCATTTAGGTGCTTTAATGCCATCCATCAGAATTAGATGAATATTTGGCTCATTGGATTCCTCTAATTGAGATGCTTTTTATGATTATAAACACTTAATATTCAAAGATCGTTTGATCTTTCAAATAGTGTCGTAATATTTTGATCTATGCTTTCGAGTGCTCGATTTAAAGCCTTATGGACTTCGATTAAAACACTTTCGGTGTCTTTAGGTTTGTATTAGTTTGTTGAAAATGAAGTCAATAGACTTTTGTTAACTGATGATGAATGTTGGCGGTGGTCAGGAGACTTTCATCGAGTGACGATGAATTTTGGCATTGAGAGATGATAAACTGGGTGATGGTGCATATCCATGCCGATTATCAGAAGGTGATGGAGGTCGATAATCGAGCAACAACAACTGATTGGCCGCTGTCTGGCAATGGCGGTCAGGCAACAACAATCAGGCTATTATGATGGTCAATAGACGATGATTGTTGGTGGCGATTTTTTGGTGTTGATCAACGTGTAGCATTCTAAGGTTATTTAGATATCTAAAATCTCATTAATTATAAGTCTCTTTCATACGTAGAATGATGTTCACTTATAAATTTGCTCTGAGTGAATTGTGTTTGAAAAGTTTAGAGTCCTAATAGTGTGATTATATCATCTGTTATTGCATATGTTGCATACAACCTACACAGTATTGGTGATTTGCATGGTTTTCTATTCTTAGGGGTTTTATATTATTAGACATTTTGCTGCACACTGTACAATGTTATACTTGTGTTCGTATTAAATACTGGACTATGAGACCAGCCTGCGAATTTCTTATATGAACAATTTCTCCTCTTGATATCAAATGAGACCAGCCTGCGAATTTCTATTACTAATATAAATATCTTTATTTGAAATCAAAATGGGACTTGGCTAGTGCTTAATAATTTTCATGCTAATACTCTTTGTTGATCAATTTGGATTACCATAGTATGTTTGAGGTGTCTATATCAGTTTTGAACTGAAAACAAAAAATTGTTTGACTGTTTTGAGTGCTGAATTCCTGACAATTAATTTATATTTCCAATTGATCATTCACTCTTCTCAATTCCTAGTGCCAAATATTATGGATATTAACTGATATACCATTACAAATGTAGAACAAATGACGGCCTTATGAAATATTTGTCATGCTTCACTCCCTAATATTTTTATATTACTATCTTTTCAGAGTCTCAGGCTTCATTTGGGACGGCTTTTATTTTGCTTCTTAAAGTCGCTTTTTAGTACAAAAATTAAAATTTTTATACTAAAAAGTTGCTTTAAGAAGCAATAAAAAAACCGTCCCAAACGAAGCCTCAATTTTCACTGCTGTTATCAAAATCACAGATATCATTTAGTGGATTGATTTCAAATCATTTTGAAATATTTCTTAAATGTCGAATGCTTTCTCGAACCAGTTTGAGCAATGTCATGTGCTGCTTTTGTTGGCATATAGACATCTTGGATATACTTCTTTACTACATTTTGATGATAACTCTGCTGAATTTGATCAAATGAAGTGAACTGAGATGGCCTTCCTAAATTATTGGTAAACCGCACCACAAAAATAGCAAATGAGTATTTCATTACTTGTTCCTCTTCAGTTATCCCATTAGGATGCAATTAACACAATAATTTGAGCTTATCTTAGTCATTGCTTTGTGATTCTCTACCTTATTTTGCATCCAATTTCAAAGTTTTAATTGCAGAAACAAATGCCTTATAATCCTCTCATAAGCATATTTTGAAAAGTTCATTACATACTTATCCTTAGCAATTTCATAGTTATTCTATGTTAACAACTACCAAAACCTGTGGTGATCATGGCTAGTTTTTCAGACCTTCAGATTTCATGAGAACTTGCTTTTAACAATTTTATTGGACAAGAAGAACAAGCTCAAAAATTGTCAAACTGGCTATTCATCACAAATATTCTTTTGCTGTTTATCTAATCCCCTTGAAAATTTTACTCTAACACTTAGGTTTCGTTTGGGACGGATTTTTTAATGCTTCTTAAAGTGGTTTTCTTAGGCTTTCTAGTATAAAAATTTTAATTTTTGTACTAAGACTCATTAACTTAGTGGACTGCTAAGCTATAATAGTGACCTGTAAAATTGAGGCCTATATACTATGCTTTCACCCCCTTAGTGGAGATCAGTGAAGAATTTTACGACGACTCTTAAGTTAGGGAGGCCCACTAAGTATTAATGATGACCTATTAAAAGCAGTAGAAGCATAATAGGTGCGCAATGAAGGATATAACAAATTGTTTTATATGAAATGTTTCTAATTAATCTAGTTCACTTAAAATTCTTTTAAAATAATTTATAATGAGTTTACTTAGTTTAAAATATTATTTTTTAATTATGGTTAATTTTGTTTTATTTAGTTATTGTTTTTATATAAGGCCTTGACTTGATTTAAAATTATTAAAATTTGATCGAATATATTTAAATAAAAATAAAACTAGTGTTTAATATATATATATATATATAACTAAAATAACTGGCTTGCTTTATTTACTAGAAATTAAATAGTTATAATTTTCAATTTGACTTTTATTTAAAATATTTACATGCGTGATGGAATAATTAAATATGAATTAAAGTAGTTGATTCAAATTTAAAATTACATTATATATTATAATCAAATTTGAAAGTAACGGTCTTATGATATGAGAATTAGCTTTTAAATGTGTTTGAACTCTAATTCTAAAAATTAGAATTGCATCATGTTTTATATTCAAATTTAAAGTAATGATATGTATGATGTTATAATTAGCTTTTAAATATATTTGAATTCAGTCCATATTCAGTCGTACCTTTAGTTTCATGTACAATAAATCAATTTACTTGCATAAATTTTGAATGCTTAGATTTAAAGTAGCTAAAATATGTCCTTTTGTCACTGCAAATTCTAATAATTCAAAATTTGTGATAGACTGTGAAAGAAAATTGTGTCCTATCTCTCCAATATATGTGTGTGAGGTTAAGAAGAATGATAGACTTACTTTTTTTACCTTAACAAATCTTGAATGCTTAGATTGAAAGTTTTATATAAGGTGCTGTTCTTTCAAATCTTGGCATTCAAAATCTATGTTATATGATGAATGGAGTGTGGGGTTAACTAATATTATAGATATATTTCGCTCTCTCTCTTCCTCTCTAGATGATGATGTAGTGAATTTGGATGAATGGTGTAGATAGATCTGCATCATTTTGCTTCTGCTAGAATCAGAATGTTTTGGACTCCCGAATGTGATTTCTCTGGATCTAAAATTACCAGCTTGTGATGAATGTGATTGCTTCTATGGATGTTCTAGTTTAAACAGATAATGGTTTATCTTTAGACTATTTCTCCCGACAACAAACCTTCCGCAACTTTTCTAACTAAACGAACTCTGTAACAGGTTGGACTCTGTATAGCTCTAGCATTCACATTTCCAATCATCCTGCATCCAATTTACGAGATTATAGAGATGAAGCTGGCTTCAAGCGGATGGTCGCAGAAGTTCTGTTGCAATGCCCACGGTGAGCGCCTTGGCCTTCACGGAGCTCGTATGCTAGTGCTTCTGATAATCACCACCGTAGCTTCCTGCATTCCCGGTTTTGGGGCTTTCATTTCTCTTGTGGGTAGTACAGTTAGCGCCATGCTTGCTTTCGTCTTGCCGGCCACATTCCATCTTTTGCTCTTGGGATCCAAGCTGAAGCTCTGGCAGAGGGCAGTAGATTATCTTATACTTCTTGTTGGGATTGCTTTTGCCGGTTATGGCACATATGATGCTCTCAGTCATCATCTCATGGGTTCTTAGTATCAGTTCACGAATTGGACAAATTATTCTCTGCGGAGTCCGGACTTCGTCCAGAGACCAATAAAATGTGCCACGTCACTTCAAAAGTGTACCGCACTCGTACCAAGCGCGATACCGAGCGGTACCGACGCTCGATACTATTCGGTATCAAGCGGTCCGATATCTGCACAAAATAATCTCTCCACTGATTGAGGAAAGCTTCAGTGTTTGAACCTTGAGTTTGTTTTAGTTTAGTTTGTTCCGGTAGGTCTGCCAGGGCTCAGCAGAGATGTGAAGGGAAGACAAAGGCGTTGCCGTTATTGCCCTCACCACAGAGCTTTTGTTAAGACAGTATTAGTTACTCTTTAATTAATCTTGTACTCCAATTACTTGCTTCCACGTGTCCTACACTCTATAGGTGTCTATATATACTTGTCTACTCCATTTGTAACAGATGAAAACATAATAAAATCACTGAGTTTGTTTACTGTTCATCGTCTCTGTTCGGCATTCTTAGAAGGAATGTATTTCTACATGGTATCAAGAGAAGCAAGATTCTGAGCCAACAGCCATGACACATCAAGCTTCCGCCTCTTCCTCGTCGACGTCGGCAACGCCAGGCCTACAATCGCCGGCTCCGACCATCTCGCAATCTCTCAAGTTCGTTATCTCCAATTTAAAGTTTCTTGTTCCTCATTCTCTCACACCGGACAATTTTCCCATTTGGAGCACACAAATAGCCAAATTATTCAAGGCTAACGGCTTCGCGGCATTTCTTGATCTCAAATCGGGCACAGAGAATCGCGATCCAAATCAAGATGACGCTCAATGGCTGGTTATTGATCAAAACCTTGCCACCGCAATGTGTTCGACTATCTCTGCCGAAGTGTTGCCTTATGTTATTCATCTTGACTCAACTTAAGAAATCTGGGCAACCCTTCACACAAGATTTCAGTCATCTAATAGGTCCAAAGTAATTCAGCTCAAAAATGAGCTCCACAACATTTCGATGCATAACATGACGATGACGCAGTACTTGACCGAAATCAAAAAGATCGTAGACCAAATATCATAGGCTGGATCCTCTGTTGATCCGGAAGATGTCATCATCTACATCTTGAACGGTCTCCCGTCGGCTTATCAGTCATTTACGACTACAATTCGAACGATGCAGAGCACGATGACGTTGGACAATCTTTACGCTCTTCTAATCAGCGAAGAGATTCACTTCAAATCATCGGCTCTAAAATTCGCCCGTCCACCAGATACTCAATCGGCTCTCTACACTGTCAGGGGCAGAGGACGTCGCGGTAAAACACGACAGCAACTCGATACCTCTACAGCATCCAGAAACTCTCAACTTCTTGCATCTATTTGTCAAATTTGCAAAATGAAGGGTCATGAAGCGGACACATGTTGGCATCGCCTTAATGCTAACTACATTCCGCAACAGAAATCGTCCAAGAACACCAACGCTCTTCTTACCCATACCGAAGGGAATCTGGGCACAGATTGGTTCATTGATTCGGGTGCTTCCTCTCACATGACGAACTCGACTGACAATCTTGCTCAATATCAACCTTACAATGGCAACGATGTGGTCACCGTCGGGGACGGAAGGTCCATTCCTATCACCCATACGGGAAAGGGTATCCTTCCAACCCTGGACAGTAAGCTATTACTTTCTCGTATTTTACATATTCCGTCGATTTCGCATAATTTGCTCTCTATTTCTAATCTCGTCAAAGATAATCCTATTTCCATCACTTTTGATGCTAATGGGTTTGTTTTTAAGGATCGGACGAACAACCAGGTTCTTCTTACAGGACCCTGCAATAACGGGTTGTATAAGATCCACACGAAGACGCAGCAGACTTCCGCAACTGCTCTCTCGGCAACTTGGACGTCCTCCGCAGTCTGGCATGGCAGATTGGGCCATCCCCATCAAAGGGTGCTTCAATCCATATCAAGCAGTAATCCCGAGCTGCATATTCATAACAACAATTCAAAATGTGTTTCTTGTTTGACCTGTAAAGGACATAAAATTCCGTTTGATCTTTCTCGCACTGTAACTCATGCACCATTAGAACTTGTTCATTCCGATGTTTGGGGACCGTCTCCGGTTCCCTCTCATCAAGGATTTAGATATTACCTAATCTTTGTTGACGATTACTCGCGCTTTGTTTGGTTATTTCTGTTAATGTTGAAATATGATGTCTTTAATACTTTTAAGCAATTTGTTACATTCATTGAAAGACAAACAAACCGTAAGCTTAAAGTAATCAGGACGGATGGCGGTGGAGAGTTCGTAAATCAGCAATTTCAATCGTTTACCAAGGCTGTCGGAATTTTGCACCAAACCTCGTGTCCATATACACCGGAGCAAAATGGGATTGCGGAGCGAAAGCACCGTCACATTATCACGACGACAAGAACACTTCTCCACACGGCTGGTCTACCTATGTCATATTGGCTTGAAGCCGCCTCCATAGCCACCTATCTCATTAACCGGATGCCGTCAGCTACAACCAAATACATCACTCCGATTCAAAGAATGTTCAATATTAAACTGTCATACGAGCATCTTCGAATTTTCGGATGTGAATGCTACCCGTTATCCTCGCAAACTCATCGTACCAAGCTTACTCCCACGTCGGAGGCGTGTGTATTTCTTGGATACGCCGACACTATGAAAGGATATAAATGTCTAAATTTGTTCACTCATAGAATTTTTATTTCCAGACATGTTCAATTTAACGAATCATTGTTTCCGTTTAAAATCAGGTGCATGCAGGAACCACAAAATACAACTCCCATTCCATATCCTCTGCTCGTTCCTGCATCAGCACTTACTCAACAACTGTCTACCAGTCAACAACAGAACACTACACAATCTCCTGTTCTCACCAATACTGGCAACTCATCTAATGAACATGCTGTTTGTGAACAGGACGTTGCTCATACTTCGGTTAACTCTGCGGATCCCTCTCTGCCTGTCAAGCACCCAATGACCACTCGAGCTCGGACAGGCCACCTAAAACCGGTAAACAGACTCAATCTCATTCACACTGAACAATCCCAACAGGATCCCACGACATACACTGAGGCCAGCAAGCATTTCAAATGGCGAAGAGCCATGGCCGACGAATTTTTTGCTTTACAAAAGCAAGGCACTTGGGAACTAGTCCCACCTCCGATCTCAGGCTCAGTACTTGGATCGAAATGGACTTACAGAACCAAGTATAATTCTGATGGATCCGTTGCAAGATTCAAAGCCCGTCTCGTCGCTCAAGGAAATCAACAAGAATTCGGATTGGATTACCAGGAAACCTTTTGCCCGGTATCCAAGCTACCCACCATAAGAATTTTGTTTACAATAGCTCTGTTTCACAGCTGGAATGTTCATCAACTCGACGTCGCAAATGCGTTTTTGCACGGTGACATCAACGAGACTGTCTATATGAGACAACCTAAGGGATTTGAAGATTCAGCACAACCCACACATGTCTGTCGTCTTCGGAAGGCCATTTACGGGCTTCGGCAAGCACCAAGACAATGGTACACGACATTTACAAACTATCTACTTCAAATCGGATTCCAGCACAGTCAGTCCGATCCGTCACTGCTGATTCTGCACTGCGATAAATTACAAATCTATCTATTGGTTTATGTGGATGACATTCTTATTACCGGGAACGACAACAATAAAATGAAGGATCTCATAGAGCAAATGAAACACAAAATCACCATGAAAGATCTTGGTTTAGCACATCAATTCCTCGACATTAAGATTGACTCCACTCCAGATACGTACCTCTATCTCAAACTAATTACGCCAACTCAATTCTTCAAATTGCCGAGTTGCACAAATGAAACTCGGTCGCTAATCCTTGTTTTTCAAAAATTCCAGATCAGCACTTGGAAGATGTACCCTGTTTCGACGATCTTCTCTACCGGAAGATCATTGGATCTCTACAATACCTGACCCTAACAAGACCAGACATCGCCTACGCAGTGAATGTATTGTCTCAGCACATGCATAAACCCGAAGTCGTTCACACAACTATGCTAAAGAAACTTCTTCGATACATTAAAGGCACACTTGAGTTCGGTTTACCTATTTCCCGCTCCAGTCTTCAGCTTCGGACATATTCTGATGCTGACTGGGCCTCGGATCCAGTTACCCGCAAATCTACAACCGGCTTTTGTACCTTTCTCGGAGACACACTTGTATCGTGGACCGTTAAGAAACAAAACACTGTTTCTAGATCCTCCACAGAATCTGAATATCGAGCACTAGCATCCGCTACTGCCGACACTATATGGATCAAACGCCTTCTAAAAGACTTCAGCATTGATCACAAGCATCCGGTTGATGTATTTTATGATAACACCTCCACAATTGCTCTAGCGAATAATCCTGTCTTTCACGCTAGAACGAAACATATAGAAATTGATCAACGATTTGTGCGCGAGCATATAATGAACAATACAATTCGGTTGCTACCGATAAGCACGGTTGATCAGCTCGCCGACATTTTAACGAAACCATTAGCCACCTCATTAGCCACCTCTCGGTTCAAATTGTTGAGATACAAACTGACTATTGGTCCCCGATCATCAGTTTGAGGGGGAATGTTAAGACATTATTAGTTATTACTTTAATCAATCTTGTAATCCAATCACTTGCTTCCACGTGTAATACCTTCTATGGGTATCTATATATACTTGTCTACACCATTTGTAACAAATAATGAAAATAATAAAATCACCAAGTTTGGTTATTGTTCATCTGCTCCGTTCGGCATTCTGAGAGGGAATGCATTTCTACACTGTCGACCACCTCCGTTAAATTGCATTCATGTATTTATTTTATATTCATTCAAATAATTCTAAAATATTCATTTTAGACCGCAATTTTTTTTTAAGTAATAAAACATTAAAAGTGCTCCTAAAATAAAAACATAGTGCCAAATTGCTGTGGAAGAAAATTAATGTGTCTCTACTAAAAAATATTTTATATTTTCAGATAATAAAGTATCGCCATTGCCATTGATGTCGGCCTCCTCCGCCGCTGTTGACCACCTCCATTAAATTGCATTCATGTATTTATTTTACATTCATTCAAATAATTCTAAAATATTCATTTTAGACCGCAATTTTTTTTAAGTAATAAAACATTAAAAGTGGCACTATTGCTGTGGAAGAAAATTAATGTGTCTCTACTAAAAAATATTTTATATTTTCAGATAATAATGTAGCGGGCGGCAGCCAAAAGAGAAGTACAAAGCTCCGCCAGGGCCCACTTTTATTTTATAATTTTTCTGATGTTGTGTATATTAAAAAGAAATAAACAAGTTAATGCGACTCCGCTGGGGATCGAACCCAGAATCTCTGGTTCCGTAGACCAGCGCCTTATCCATTGGGCCACGGAGTCTCTTGCTATTCGTGGTTATTTAAAATTAATATAAATAATATAATTTATGAGATAATTCAAAATTGGGTGATATTTTAAAGAGATTAAATCAAAATTTTATTACTATAAGTTTAATCATTATCAAATTTATAAAAATTTGGAGTACTTCTATTAATATGATTAATTGAAAATATATATTAGAATAATTTCATAATTCGGTAAAGAAAAAAAAATATATTTTTCACAATAAAATAAATTTTGTCATAAAAGTAATTAAACCACATTTAGAAGCAAAGGCCAAAATTCCATTAAAAATGATAATTTAGGTTTTGCTTGGGACATTATTTTATTATTTTTTAAGCAATTTTTTAGTACACAATTTTATTTTTCAAAATATTTTTGTCCTACAAAGCGGCTTTATAAACCAATACGAAAGCTAGCTATCACAAACGAAGACTTAGGCTTCATTTGGGACGGCTTTCTTCGCGCTTCTTAAAGCGACTTCCTAGTACAATAATTAAAAATTTTGTACTAGAAAGTCACTTTAAAAGCAGTAAGAAAACCGTCTCAAACAAAGCCTTAGACTTCCTTTGGGACTACTTTTTTACTGCTTATTAAAACAGCTTCCTAGTATAAAAATGTTAACTTTTGTACTAAGAGGCTGTTTTAAGAAGCAGTAAGAAAGCTGTCTCAAACGAATTCTTAGGCCGAAGCAAGAAAAAATGACAGTATCAGTTGCCAGCAGATGGATATCAGGCCATCCTTATGCCTCACCATTCTTGTAATGAAAATAAGAAAACTCAGACATGAAAAATCCACTCTTATATAGGAAAACTTCAGTCAAACAAGCACACATTTGATCAATTAGTTTACATTGTTTTGAAAAGCTCCAAACAAACAATCCCTTTGCAGAAAAAAAATGCTGCTATCCTCACAGAATATGCAGCAAGCCTTGATGATTTCTTTATGATTTGTAGCACTAAATATACATATAGTATTAAGCACAAAAATCCACTCAGCCATGTAAAGCCAGTATTTTTAACAAAATTTAAGGGATGAAATCTATAAAAAAAAAAATGAAAATGATAAAAGAGATGAATATTTACTCATAAAATCTCAAATAAACAGAGCAAAACGGTCAAGCTTGAACGATGTCAGTCGATGAAGAGACCGAGAGAGCTATTTGGGAGAGAGAGAGAGAGAGAGGCTGTTGGGGGCGAAATAGTGTCTTTTCTTTGGTAGAATTTCTATGGAGTTTTTTTGCCGGAAATGAAATAAAATATCTGCTGGATATTCCGCCGAAACACTTAACTACCGGCAAAATTATTCCTCCAGAATTATCATCGGAAAAATCCGCAGGAAATTTCTGACAAAAATTCCACTGATAATTCCGCCGAAAATTCCGGCGAAATTATTTTGCTGGTAAACCCTTCTTTCTCATGTACTGCATATTACATAAGCTCAAGCTTGATCTTGGGTTAGCTTGACTAATCGGTTTGTCAAGCCAAATCCATTAATATTAATTAACACAACAACAAATATATTATTCTAATTAATATATTTTGTCCATATTCAAAATAAAAAGACAAGCTCCAAAATGAGTCAATTTCAAACTTTCATGTCGAGCTTGAGCCTCATATTTTGCACTCAAGCTCGAACTCCAATTTCAGCTTAATAAAAAATTAAATGAGCTTGACTAGATTAAGAAATTATTTGACTCGACTCAACTCATTTACACACATATTAAGCCATGTTAAAGCAAGACAGATGTGTTAAGAAAATAATATAATATGTGTTACATCAATGATTATATATGTATTAAATGTCACTTTGTGCATGCATGAATATATTATTAATAATTGATACCAATTATATGTTGATTGATGTCATCTCAATGCCTTAAATCAACATATTGAGCTAAATCTAATTCCTATATCTTTTTAGAATTATTGTGGCTCGAATAAGTGTTTAATTTACAAACTATCAATAGCATTGGAATGCTCTTAATGAGATAAATAGATTTCTTATAGTATAATGCCCAATCATTATCATTATTTTTAATGACAAGAAAATATGGATCTAGTGAAGCCCTCTTGGCCTTTGATCTAGTAATTGGACCTCCCTTCTCTTGATTAGCTCCATATGCTGCATCATCCTCAGTAGACATCACCCTCTTTGAATTTGGGATGTCACAAGCCGTCCAACTTCCACTTCGGCTTCGTTTGGGGCGGCTTTCTTGCTGCTTCTTAAAGCAGCTTTGTAGTATTAAAATTTTAATTTTTGAACTAGAAAGCCCCTTTAAGAAGCAGTAAGAAAGCAGACCCAAATGAAGCCTTAGTTTATCTCGAAGCACTCATCATATGGGTAAGCTAGGTTAGGCTTTAATATCAATTATAATATCTCATCTCACGTAATGGAAGGTAAGCCTATGTTATAACTAAATAGGAGGTCATTTGGCTTAGAATATTTCTTCGATGACTTGATGTCTCTATTAGGGCATATGATAATAATATTAAACATAGTATTTCACAATCAGTATGCTGAATCAGTGGTTCATCCAGATAAATATGAATTAGTTTAAATTAATTTGAATCTAATTTAAATTTATGTTTCATCATATGTGAATAAGAATTAACTATTTAGTTTCACATATCATATATGAGATTAGATTCCCAATCCTTTTAGTATAAAAAGGGTTCCTATTTGTAGATAAAAACATAAAAAAGAGAGAAATTTGATTATTCTCTCTTTGACTATCACTTTAGAAGCTCAAAGATTTAGACTTTAAAGGATCCACTTATTTGAACTACTCTACCAACCACCTACTCATTTAATTTAAACATATTTTTAATTATATTATAAATCATTTTTAATATAAAAATAAAGAGAAATAATATTCTCTTTAGGGGTGAAAACGAGTCGAGTCGAGTCGAGCTCGAGCTAGGGGTTATTCGAGTCGAGCTCGACTCTCAGATACCGAGCTCGAGCTCGAACTCGAGTCGAGCTCAAAATCCGAGCTCGAGCTCGACTCGTTTCGTTGTATAGCGGCTCGTTGAGCTATATTCGAGCTCAAAATGTCGTCGCGTACTCGCCTTCGCTGTCGTGCAGACGTCATCGCGTACTCGCGGTTTGTCGTCGCGTTCTATGTCAAGGTCGCGTCCAACGACGACGTCGTCCGTCATCACGTTGTTCGCGCGTTCAATCGAGCTCCGAGCTTCATCGTCGTGTCCAACGACGACGTCGTCCGTCGTCGTCGTCACGCGGTCAATCGAGCTCTGATCTCCGAGCTTCGTCGTCGTCATCGTCCATATATTCCAAGCTTCGTCGTCGTCGACGTCGCGTCCAATCTGTAGTCCCGAGCTTCGTCGTTGTGAGCTCCGAGCTCAATCTCGTTGCGTCCATTCCGAGCTTCGGTGTCGTCATCACGTTCGTTTCCAGCTTTGCCATCGTCGTCGCGTCCGTTGTGAGCTCCGCCGTCGAGATCTGATTCGCCGTCGTCGTCCCGAGCTCGATCCCGTGAATCCCGCCCAGTCGAGCTGCTCGTCGAGCCGACGAGTCGAGTCGGATGCCTGTTCGAGCTCGAGCTCGTTAAGCATTCAAGCTCGAAAACTGTGTTTGAGATCGACTCGCGAGCTCATTTAGCTCGGCTCGTCGAACCTGTTGTCGAGTCGAGCCCGAGTCAGCTTGCGAGCGGGCTTGACTCGGTTTCACCCCTAATTCTCTTCTACAATAATTTGAATAAATAAAAAACAACAACAACAATAATTATAAAAGAATAAATAAATGAAATACATGCTGCGTAGCATCACCACCGCCTCCCGTGTCTTATCCTTGTTTTTAATATCCAACTTCCTCATAACGCACCTTCTGCGTTATAAAACGCAAAAATTGGAAAAGGACAGTCTTTGAGTTACCTCTTCAGCAACCCATTTCCAAAAAGAAGCCTTTGATTAAGCCGAAGATTTGAATCTGTTATCCCTCAGAAAAACTAAAAGCCAAAACTAGCAAAACACTATCGCGTCTTCCGTTCACATTCGCTTCTCTTACTTTTCCTTCATGAAGAAAGCAACCCTCCACCCACTTCCCAGCCTTCCTCTTCTGCTATAAGTATGCAGAACTATCAGTTCCAGTTCTCGATCTGCAACAATGGCTCTCCATAGCTTCTCCTATTACTCTCAGCTTCCTTTCATCATCATCATCTTCTTCTTCTTCCATGGCGAGGGGGGATTCTCTCCTTCGCCTGAAGAAGTAGGAATCTGCGAGGCTGTGGTGCGCCCATATGGGTATAAATGCCAGGAGTTTGAGGTTATATTGATTATGAACGATTAATCTGATCATATTTATGTTGATTTTATGAAGAAAAGTGGATTAATTTAGATAAATTTATGGAGATAGGTGACAACTGAGGATGGTTACATACTGGGCATGCAGAGGATACCTGTGGGGCGCAATGGAGTTATTGGAGGGGCAAGGCAGCCAGTATTGCTGCAACACGGTGTTCTTATGGTAAATATACAGCCAAATTAAGAGCGAATGATAAATTAAAATTTTGTTAGGAGGAGATTAATTAGTTATATGACGCTTATTATTACTACTAATTAATGTAGAAATTAAATACAAATAGTCATGTTAATAAATTAGCATAGCATAAATTTTTACATAATTTATTAGAAATTCATATATGCATGTATCCCTCAATAAATATATTCACCTAAAATTTTAGTAAAACTTTTCTTTTTGCTATTTCTCTTTCACTTTTATTTTTCGTAGCCTCAAAAAAGATTGTATTCTCTCTCTCTTTCTCTCTTTCTCTCTTTTTGTATATATATATATATATACATGCGGAGTTTAGGCCGTCCAGATTTATGAAGGTACACAGTAAATACATATAGTGTCTATAAATATTATATATTTGCTATGTATTTATAATATATCCTCACAAAATTCAGACGCATCTTATATTCGAACTTTGCATGTGCATGTTTGAATTCCACATGCAAGAGTGCCAAAGCTTCCAAGCCATTTAAATTAGAGAAAGTTTATGTTCCCTTTGCTTGTTATGAATAAAAATGGTGGCAATTTCTATTAAAGCTCTCTGAAATTTGGTTTTTTTATTTTAAAAAAATAGTATATGCATTTTATTTGTAAGGGTAACAACTTTTTTTTTTTTTTAATTACAAGTTATAAATTAGAGTTTTACTTTCTTATGTATAAATAGAATAAATTACTATTTTTATTTATATATTTTTTGGCTACTTAAAAATATAATTTTATTTATTTATTTATGAAAGTAAAATATTATAATTGCAGGATGGGATGACCTGGCTATTGAACTCTCCGGAGCAATCCCTGGCCTTTGTGCTAGCCGATAACGGATTTGATGTGTGGATCGGTAATATTAGAGGCACTCGCTCCAGCAATCGCCACGTGTCTCTTACGCCATCCGATCGGGTGTGTAATTTTCATTTACCACCCTGAATCATTTTTCCTTACATATATATATGACGATCTCTTTAAAGTTAAACTACTTCCATTACTAGGCTAATCCCTCATGATTAACTTAACTCTTCTAATCCTTCATTAATCTTTTGGGATAATTAAGATTAAAGTCCAGCAACATTTCAATATTTTCATATCAAACCCTCTGTGCTCATTCCAACATATCTATTAACTACACCATAATAAGCAACATAAAACTAAGTAATGACATATTTTTATTCTTCAAAAAAAGAAATAATATTACATATGAAAATTGTGTGCAATAATAATAAAATATTTGAAGTATGCATGCTTTTAACATCCGTTTGGAATAACTGCAGCTTTCTATAAAGTTGATTATAAATTAAACTATTGTGAGTAAAAAAACGGTGAAAAATAATAACTAAATAGAAATTATAGTTACAATTCGAAAAGAAAGAAAAATAATAAAACTGTCCCAAACGAAGTCTTAATATGTGCATATGTTAATATTTTTATGAAAATTTTGGCCTTAATTTGATCCTTCATAGGCTTATTGGGCATGGTCATGGGATGAACTAGTGGAGAATGATTTCCCAGCTATGGTAGACTTGGTTGCCAAACAGACAAAGCAGAAGCTGCACTATGTTGGGCACTCCTTGGTGTGTAAGAAACTTCTTCTTCTTCTTCTTTGTCTTCATCAGCTTTACTTAGCCAAATTTATAGTTTTGTACATAGTGCAAAGCTTCTGATTGTAAATAATTGCAGGGAACGCTCATTGCTTTGGCATCTTTCTCAGAAGGAAGGCTGGTGGACAAGCTAAGATCAGCAGCACTTTTGTGTCCAATAGCCTACCTTGATCACATGAAAACAAAATTAGGCATTCTGGCTGCCAGACTCTTTGTGGGTGAGGTAATTATCAACTAGTAATTATTCTCTTTATTTAATGCATAATTTTAAAAAAAAATTTGCTCATGAATATTGATGTGATTTACATTAGAGAAGATTTAGACTTCATTTGGGATAGCTTTTTTGATAATTTCTAAAATAGCTTTTAAGTACAAAAATTTCGTGAATTAGAAATTTTTATAATAGAAAATCGTTTTCGAAAGAAGCAAAAAAAAAATCATCCCAAACGAAGGCTTAGACTTCATTCTTTGGTTGAGCTTTCTTATTGCTTTCTAAAGTAGCTTTTAGTACAAAAAATTTTAGAAAAGTTTGAACTGGAAAGCAAGAAGAAAGTTGGCCTAGATGAAGCCTTAGGTTTTGTTTGGGATGGCTTTCTTATTGCTTCTTAAAGAAGCTTTCATGTATAAAAATTAAAATTTTTGTACTAAAAAGTGACTTTAAGCATAAGAAAGAAAGCAGTTGCAAATGAAGGCTTCATTTGAGATAGCTTTCTTACTGCTTTGCTTTTCAAAATGTCAACACATTTTTTATTTGGTTACTGCTTTTTCATTACTTTCAATAAATTTTCGTGCGAGGAAACTATTTTCCATAGTATCTTTCAAAAAGCTGCTACCGTCCCAAATGAATCATTAGAAGCTCTTGAATTTGTATTGAGATTAGGAAACTTCATGAAATCATGTACAAGCAATAATCTCAATGTAAATCCAAGAGTTTTAAGGTTCATCTTGATACAAATTATATTAAGACATCCCTACATAAAATTTTTACTAAAATTTTGGATAATTCTTACTTATAAATATAGATACTTATAAAATTTTTTCTTTGATTAATTAGATTACTTAATCTAATGAATTTATTTGTCCTTGATTAGATCTTGAGCAATTTGCTAGGACTTGCAGAGTTCAATCCCAAAGGGTAAGAAATAAGAAACAAACCTAATCAAGTATGAATCCAAACACACCATTTTTCTTCTACTTCATTCTCTACTAAGCTGTGAGCTTCAATTGCAGGCTGGAAGCATCCAAATATTTGAAAATACTCTGTAGTTATCCAGATGTGAACTGCTATGATCTCCTGACAGCATTTACAGGTATATTAATATTTATTAAAAAATTATTTTTTTATTTGATGTAAAATATATATTTTTTGCAATATTAAATGATTTTTTTCTGTAATTAATTAGATTATTTATTCCTTGAATGTGATTTCACAGGTAACAACTGTTGTCTTAATGGCTCAACAGTTCAATTATTCCTCCAGTATGAACCACAGCCAACATCAACCAAAAATATGGTACATTTAGCACAAAGTAAGCCATTAATTTTACTATAAGAGAATTGAATTTAATTCATATACAACAACAACAATATCTAAGTCTTTATCTCATTACATGAGAACAGCAAAATGAATCATTTTTATTTATAGTATTTCCTGATAAAATTCAAATTCTCATTTAAATCTAATAAACAATGATTATTTCTAATACTTTCTAACGAAGTCTTTTTAAGTCTACCTCTATCTTTCTTAATATAAATCAGACCTAATACATCCACTTTACTAACTGAGTCATCAGAAGGCTGACAATTTGTGTGACCAAACCATAAATCTAAGCCTACTTCAACATTTTCACGTATATACTCGTTTGGCATTCCGTCTCTAAGTGTAAAGCCACTAATCCACCTGAGCATCCTCTTCTCTTCAACACTTGACATAATTTTATGCTTTTCTTTTGAGGGCCGACAGTCTACGCCATAAAACATTGCAGGTCTCACCACCTTCTTATAGAACTTTCACCGTCCATATAAAAATATCAAATATTTAATCATTTATAAGCTAAATTCATATCAAGTTTTCATCAAATTTTCAAATATAATTTACAGATTTCAATTTTTTCTGGATGAATTTGCAGCATTCAGGGATGGAGCCCTAACAAAATATAACTATGGTGTTAATAACATACAAAGATATGGTCAGAGCACACCTCCTGTATACAATTTATCAAATATTCCCAACAGTCTGCCACTTTACCTAAGCTATGGTGGGAGAGACTCTCTGTCTGATACAGAAGATGTGGAGCATTTGCTTCAGGATCTAAAGCTGCATGAAACTGATCAATTAGTTCTTCATTATGTACAGAACTTTGCTCATGCTGATTTCATAATGGGAGTCTCTGCAAAGCAAGTAGTATATGATTCTATGATGGCATTTTTCAGGCAGATATAATGGCTTTTGACATGTAGAGATATTAAGCTCTATGTTTTTGTAATTTCTAAGATGTATATAATGTTATTTGGAATTATTTATACTTATATATTATTGGTTGAGAGAACTTAGTTTCCATACTAATTTTTGAAAAAAAAGATTTTCTTAGATAAATTTGTTAAATTTTTACATGCAAAGATATCATTTTTATAGGTTTTTTAAATCATAAAAAATAGTTAAAAAAAAAAAAAAAAAACTCAAATAAAAACTAGACTTCACTTCAAAAATATTTTGCCACTATTTTTTTCACTACTTTTAAAATATTTTGTACAGAATTTTTTTAAAAAATAGTAAAAAAAATTATCCCAAGATTATATAAATATTTAAATTAGTGAAACTAATGTATAAAGGATGGATTTAGACATAGAAATGATAAGCTTACCAAACTTAGTTTTTAACCACTAAAAGAAATATTTCTAGCATCCATAAGTTAGATGGTGGGTACCACTGCCTAATATAACATCTATTTCTTTTTTCTTTTATCAATATATAAAATATTATTTTAAAAAGCACTAAAAAATTATCCCAAATAAAACCTTAGGCTTCATGTGGAACAACTTTTTATTACCAAACATCTTTAAAACAACAAAAAAATGATGAGAAAAACAATCATAAATAAAACCTTAATTTTATTTAAAGTCTCATTTTCAAGATAAAATGTTATAGATTAAATATAATTAATCTAATCTAAATTTTACATCTGAAAGAATGATTTTCTATCTATTATTATCAATATTATGATTTTTTTTCATCAATTATGAATATTAATATTAAGATATTCTACATAGCCAAAACTTTATGAGCATTTACATACTCATCAATTAATTATTATTTATTTACAGATTAAACACTTAAAATCTTATATTTATATACACAAAACAACCTAGCAATTAGATTTCACATCTTCATGCATATATTTTTATTTAATTTAATCACTAAATTGTTATAAAAAAAAGGATAGTGTAGAAAAAATAATAAAGAAAAAAAATTTAGACGTTAATTATGCACATATTTAAAATTTTGGGGGGGAGAGCATTTAAAAATTTATAGGAAGAAGGGAGGAAGGTGTTAGTAACCCATTCTAAGAGCTATCTCCAACCGAACGACAAACGAGCGTATGACGTCGTTACGTCGCACCAGCCTAACGTCAAACCTTCCGCCATTTACTTGCGGGTGAACAGTGCGACGCCAATATTGACGTTGCACTGTTCACCTACGTTATTTTGCTCTCTCAACTGAAAAAACGCGTGAAAGGGAGAAGGATCGTTACCTTCGCAGAAGCACATAAAATAACGTTCGATTGGAACAGCACCACACCATTTTGAAATTTTGTTGTATTTTACCGTGAAAAAATGGAGTTCTCCGTTGGAGATGCTCTAAGCAGGCAAAACTGCATATTGCAGTTTCAGTAAGCTGCAGCCCACAATTGTAGTTTCAATATGCTGCATCTTCACTTATACAAAAAATGCTGTTATAACTTTTTCACCTTAAATATACTTGTATAGAATCACTTGTAAATAAATGAAAAAGTATCCTCCTCTATATCTATTACTTTCAGCAATTCAATATTTCAATTTTCTCTCATGGTATCAGAGACATGCTTAAAAGCTGCTTCTTTCTCTCCATCTCTTGCTATGTATAACGACAGCACTTCTTCCACTCAGGCTTCGTTTGGGACGGCTTTTTTTTGCTTCTTAAAGTAGCTTTTTAATACATATATTATAATTTTTGTATTAGAAATCTGCTTAAAAAAACAGTAAAAAAGTCGTACCAAACGAAACCTCAATTACTTGTTTTGGTCACCACTCTTTTCATGGCAGACTCGATCATTCCTGCTTTTCTCAAATTCTTGATGACCAACCTTAAGAACATTGTCAATGTTTAGCTTACCAATGATAATTTTCCAATTTGGAAACTATAGATTCTTAAGATGTTTACAACCAACGGTTTAATCTTAATAGATCTCAAGTAAGCTAATCACCCTCCATACATCCCTATATTATCAACTTGCAAACCACACATGACATCTGGAACACTCTTGAGAGGCGATTTCAACGTTCTAATCACTGTAGAGGCGATGACCACGACTCAATATCTCTCTAATATTAAAGCATTGGTCAAATCTGCCATAAAGTGGGACACTCAGCTTTCAAGTGTTGGCATAGAACAAACCTGGAGTATCAACCTCCTATTTCTTCTACAACAAGACTCTTTACACAACAGCAGCAATCTTCAAACCCTGACTGGCATCTTGATTCAGCTGCTTCATCGCATCTTGCAGCAGATATATCTTAGCTCCAACATCCTCTGAAGTTTGAAGGTCCTGACTCCATTTTCATTGCAAATGGTTCTTCCTTGCCTATTCAACACATATGCTAAGGACTTTTACCAACACGAGTCTCTAACCGTAAGCTTCATCTTCACAATCTACTTCATGTTCATGGACTAACCCACAATCTTCTTTCAATACATAAACTAACATCTGATAATCATTATTCTATTTCTTTTGATGCTTTTGGTTTTAAAAAAAGATCAATTGACCAATTATGTCCTCCTCCAAGATTGCAGTTATAATGGTCCACTTCCATCCGACGGACCATCATACATTACCGCTCTACACTTACGGCCCACCTCTGTTTCCACTTGGAATGCTCTCTTTGGTCATCCACATCAACTTATCTTAGAGACCATGGCTAAATTGCAACTGCATCTATGTATTTCTTCTAATTCATTTATATGCACCTCTTGTAATGTGGCAAAAAGCCACAAGTTACCTTTTTCACAATGTTCTGTTTGTAGATCCAAACATTTTGATCTTCTACATACTGATGTATTGGGTCCGACATCGATTATGTTGTTTCATGGATATAAATACTATGTTATGTTTATTGATGACTTCACTCGCTTATGTTGCTTATTTCCCATGCATACAAAAGCAGAAACTTATGTTAAATTTTAGCATTTTACCTTTATGATTGAAAATTCTTTCGATGAAAAAATCAAAACTCTTCGATCAGATTCAGGTGCCGAATGTCTCTTCCACAATTTTCAACAATTTATGTTCAAACACGGTATCACTCATCAACTAAGCTGTCCATACACTCCAGAACAAACAGTCTTGCTGAACATAAGCATAGACATCTGCTGGAAACCACTCGCACTCTTCTACATGTTGCTCATCTACCCATTAAATTCTGGGTTGAAGCTCTTTCCACCGCAAAATACTTAATCAATCGTCTACCCTCCAAAGCTCTTCAACTTCGAGCTCCTTATAACCTCCTCCACCACAAATCAGCCTCCTATGATCATCTTAAGACATTTGGATGTCTATGTTTTCCACGGCTAGCACCTCTTGCTTCTAATAAATTGTTTCTTTGCTCCACTAAATGTATCTTCTTAGGCTACTCAACTTCCCACAATGTCTATCGTTGTTATAATTTACTTGTCCGCATTCATATCTCCCGCCATGTTATCTTTCATGAACACATTTTTCCATTCTCCAAGCCTTCCCCACATCAAGCACCTTCTAGTTCACCATCCTCACCTTCTCCTCTCACCCTTAACCACTCTTCACTCTTCCTACATCTACACCTACACCTACACCCATCCACTTACCTATTTCTCATAGCCACCAGCCTCTGCAAATCATTCACCCACCACCTCAACTACCACTACCCCCACTACACCTTCGGTTGCTACCCATCCTTCTGTTAGGCTGGCCCAGTAGGGGCCGGCTGGACCGGTCCTCACCTACTCGAGGCAGAACCGAGCGGCACAGGAGGAACCAACAGGGGGCCAAGGAGGAGTTTTGGGAGGGAAATTTTGAATGTGAGGGACTGTTTAGACAATTTGTAAAACTCCTTTATGGTTAATTAGAAGGTTAGGAGGAAAAGGGGGGATTATCTTGAATTTGAATTTTCTCTTTGAGATCTAGGGTTTGTCTTGGCTCTTGGCGTGCCAGAGATAGTGGAGAGTTTTTCCTTCCTCTCGAATTGAAGGAAAATTGTATCTTGCAAGTGCTTTTCATCCATTAGGGAAATATAAGTGTTTGCTTTGATTTTCTACGGATATCTCTCTATTTTCTCTCAGATTTATCACTGTTTTGGGCTGTTTTCTGCTGTGGACAGCCGTTTGCGTGGTTTAGATACTTGGTTTGGGTTAGGTTTACTTGTGCATGTAAGTATTACCTATCAAATTGGTATCAGAGCCTCGATTGGGGACCTTAGGCGGCTGAAATCCCTATTTTCAACGAGCTTTTGGCTTCCGGAAGTGATTTTTTTTAGATCCGTTGGGAAGAACGATGGCCGGAAAGAAGGTTGACGTCTTAGAAGGCGAAGTCGGACAATTGAAATCCGATTTGGAGGAAAGATTCTTCAACTTTCAAAATCAAATCACCTCCAACAATGAAAGGTTGGAGGGGAAGTTCACCGCGATGGAAGAAATGATGAAGAAACTACCTGAAATGAAGACTAATCCGGCGACATCGGAAGTGAGAGAGACCGCTGACGGCCATGGCATGAGAGGAAATCCGAACCCCTTGCGGGGAGGAGAAATCGGAGGTGGAAATCCTAGAGGAAAAGAACGACATGCCTCCTCTAGAACCTTTTTCTAGGGAAGAGATGAGTATAGGATATGACAGAAGGGGGGCTGATTTTGGTGGGAGGAGAGAGGGATCTCATCGCCGAGGTGCTGAATTCGAAAGAGTTCAGCGTCGAGGGGGGGATTTTGAAGGAAGAAGGGAGGAACGTCATCGTCGAGGTGCTGAATTTGAAGGTATTCAGCGTCGAGGTGCTGAATTTGAAGGTATTCAGCGTCGAGGTGATGATGTTGAAGGAAGGAGAGGAGAGTATGAAGAGGGGTTCGAGTATAATCGTCGGAGGGACGATCGGGACATATGGGGAGCGCCTCCTCTGGAGGAATGGGAGGCTATGGAGGATACCGGGCAGATCCCAAGGTGAGGAAATTGAAGAGGCCCGTTTTCGAGGGGGAAGACGGCCATGGCTGGATCTACAAGGTGGAGTGTTACTTTGTTGTCAACAGGTTGATAGAGGATGAGAAGCTGACGGCGGCAGGATTATGTCTGGAAGGAAAGGCTTTGGCATGATATTAGTGGCGTGACAGGAGGGAGCCCATTCGGAGCTGGAGGGAGTTTAAGGACTGCCTATTAGAACGTTTCCAATCCAATGAGGGAGGAGACTTCTATGAGCAGTTCTTTGCCCGGACTCAGGAGGGGACGGTGGAAGATTATTGGGACAGATTTGACTACTTAGCTAGCCGATTGAATCACATCTCGGAGTCGATCCTGGAGGGGAACTTCATGAAGGGGCTTAAGCCAGAGATACGAACAGCTGTCAGAGTTCTGGAGCCGAGAAACCTCGGGAAGGCTATGGAGTTAGCACAATTGGTGGAGGATCAGAAGAAATCTGAAAGAGGAGCTAGGGGAAACTATTCAGGGGGATCGTACAAGATGACGACTACCATCTTGCCTTCAAAGGGGGGATCCTCTGGGAGTCTCAAGGAGGCACCAAAGGATAGGATTGGAGGAGGGGAAAATGGTGGACAGTTCAAACGGCTGACCGAGAAGGAGATACGGGAGAAGAGGGCAAAGGGGTTATATTTTCGATGTGATGAGAAATACATGCCCGGACACCGGTGCAAGGATCGAACTCTTCAGGTTCTCCCCGTTTGTGAAGACGAGGAAGACGAGGGAGGTGGGAGCGGGTCAGACGGAGAGGAGAAGCTGCATCTGGATGTGGCAGAAGTCTCTCTGAACTCAGTAGTGGGATTCAGTCCGAGTCACACTATGAAAGTAAGAGGAGAGATAGCTGACCGCGAAGTGTGGTGCTGATCGATAGTGGTGCAACCCACAATTTCATCTCTACCCAGATCGTGGATCAGTTAGGGATGGAGCTAGTCGATACATGAGGCTATAGGGTGATGATGGGCACGGGGAAGGTGGAGATGGGGAGAGGAGTTTGCAGGGGAGTGGTCTTGACCATCCAAGGGCTATAGGCAAGGAAGGATTTTCTCCCCTTAGAATTGGGAAGTACAGATGTCATCCTGGGGATGAAATGACTACAGACTTTGGGGGAGACCAAGATCAACTGGGGTGCTCTAAGAATGAAACTAATGATAGAAGGGCAGAGGAAGGTGATCCAGGGGGATGCAGGGCTGACAAGGGCAATCGTATCTCTCAAATCCATGATCAGATCCATACAGGAGGTGGGAGGAGGATTTTTGGTGGAGCTGCAACATTTGGAGAGGGTCGGTGTGGGGGAAGGATACATTCCACGGGTGGTGCAACCGCTCATACAGCAGTACAGGGAGGTAATCCAGCCACCCCAGGGATTGCCACCCCCTAGAGAGCAGGAGCACGCCATTCTTCTAAAAGAGGGAGTGTCACCGATCAGTGTTCGGCCATATCGCTACCCCCAGATTCAGAAAGATGAAATTGAGAAGCTGATCAAGGAGATGTTGGAGGCAGGGATCATCAGAACCAGTGTGAGTCCTTTCTTCAGTCCAGTCTTATTGGTCAAAAAGAAGGATGGGAGCTGGAGGTTTTGCGTGGATTACAGAGCCCTGAACAAGGAGACAGTACCGGACAAATTCCCCATTCCAGTGATCGATGAGTTATTAGATGAGCTGCAGGGAGCGATGGTGTTTTCAAAAATGGACTTGAAGTCGGGCTACCACCAAATCAGAATGAAGGGGACATTCAGAAGACTGCGTTCAGAACACATAAGGGGCACTATGAGTTCTTAGTGATGCCATTTGGGCTCACTAACGCCACCGCTACCTTTCAGTCCTTGATGAACAGGGTGTTCAGGCAACACTTGAGGAAGTTTGTGCTAGTCTTCTTTGATGATATTTTGGTATACAGACAGACTGAGGAGGAACATTTGAAGCATCTAAAGGAGGTTTTGGGGATCCTACAGACACATCAGCTGAGAGCTAACTTAAAGAAGTGCAGTTTTGCCCTGTCAAGGGTGGAATATTTGGGACATGTAGTGTCTCAAGAGGGAGTGGCAGCTGACCAGTCAAAAATTGAAGCAATGCAAAAATGACCCATGCCCAAGAACATCAGAGGGTTGAGGGGTTTCTTGGGACTAACGGGATACTATAGGAGGTTTGTGAAGGGGTACAGTTCCATCGCTTGGCCATTGACGGAGCAGCTGAAGAAAGACAACTTCTCCTGGGGTGATGCAGCGACCCAGGCCTTCGAAAGGTTGAAGAAAGCCATGACCTGCTGTAAACCATGCAAAAATGGCCACCCCAGGGATTGCCACCCCCTAAAGCGCAGGAACACGCCATTCTTCTAAAAGAGGGAGTGTCACTGATCAGTGTTCGGCCATATCGCTACCCTCAGATTCAGAAAGATGAAATTGAGAAGCTGATCAAGGAGATGTTGGAGGCAGGTATCATCAGAACCAGTGTGAGTCCTTTCTTCAGTTCCATCGCTTCTCCTCCACTACTATACACCCAGTGTTCCATGTGTCAAAGCTGAGGAGAGCTTAGGGGGAGCATGCAGTTAGCGCCGAGTTACCAGCATTGACTGAGGATTGGGAAGTGATGTTAGAACCCCAGGAGCTTATGGGGGTAAGAACAGATCAAGAAGGAAACAAAGAAGTGTTGATTCAATGGAAGGACCTCCCTGATTTCGAGGCGACCTGGGAGACATTTGAAAGAGTGAAAGAGCAATTTCCCTCCTTTCACCTTGAGGACAAGGTGAGTTTTTGGGAGGGGAGTACTGTTAGGCCGGCCCAGGAAGGGCCGGCTGGACTGGTTCAACCCGGACCGGTCCTCACCTACTCGAGGCGGAACCGCACGGGGCGGAACCGAGCGGCACAGGCGGAACCAACGGGGGGCCAAGGAGGAGTTTTGGGAGGAAAATTTTGAATGTGAGGGGCTGTCTAGACAATTTGTAAAACTCCTTTATGGTTAATTAGGAGGTTAGGAGGAAAATGGAGGATTATCTTGAATTTGAATTTTCTCCTTGAGATCTAGGATTTGTCTTGGCTCTCGGCGTTGCCGGAGATAGTGGAGAGTTTTTCCTTCCTCTCGAATTGAAGGAAAATTCTATCTTGCAAGTGCTTTTCATCCATCAGGGAAATATAAGTGTTTGCTTTGATTTCCTACGGATATCTCCCTATTTTCTCTCAGATTTATCACTGTTTTGGGCTGTTTTCTGCTGTGGACAGCAGTTTGCGTGGTTTAGATACTTGATTTGGGTTAGGTTTACTTGTGCATGTAAGTATTACCTGTCACCTTCCTCCCCCTCTACTTCACTACTCCAGCCAACTACTCATCTTATGCTAACCAGGTTTAAAACAAAAAACCTCAAACCAATTAACAAACTTACTCTCATGACTTCTGCTCCACCTAACTTTACTCCCACCTATTGTAGTCAAGCCGTTAAACATTCTCATTGGTGTCGTGCCACGTCCGATGAATTCTTGGCTCTACAATAATAAGGAAACCTAGACAATGGTTCCTTTGCCTTCCACTCAAACTGTTCCTGGCTGTCGCAGGACATATAAAACAAAATTAAATTCTAATGGCACAATTGCTCGTCAAGAAGCTCGTCTCGTCGCCCAAGATTTCTATCAGGAATATGGGATATATTATATTAAAACCTTCATTCCTATCGCTAAACTACCTATCATACGGATCTTGCTCACCATTGTTTTTCATCACAACTGGTTTGTTCTTTAGCTCAACGCCTCTAATGCCTTTCTTCACGGTCAACTCAATGAGACTGTATATATGCACTAACCACTGGGATTTACTGTCTCCCAACATCATGCCTATGTTTGCTAACTTTACAAGGTGATTTATAGTTTAAAACAAGCTCCACGACAATGTTTCAACACATTCACTGACTTTTTACTCAACTTTGGTTTCAGGTATAGCACTTCTAATCCTTTTCTTCTCACCTATTCCCATAACAACATTCATATGTACTTAGTTCTCTACGTTGATGTCATCCTTCTCATCAGCAACCATCAACCAACTATTTCAACAAGTATTTCTCAACTACAACAACAATCTCTCTTTTTCTCTTCATTCAGGTTCTACATACAATCTCTCTTTTTCTCTTCATTCAGGTTCTACATACACCTATTCTAAACCAGTCCCAATATGCCACAAATTTCCTTCTCAAATCAAGTATGACCTGCTGTAAACCAGCAATTTCTCCCATGAATCTCAAACCAGCTCACAATGCTACTACCGATCAACCATTACAATGATCCTGCTCTATATTGCAAACTTGATTGATCTCTTCAATCAACCATACAACGATACATTGCTTTCACAACAAATCAAAACTACCATCATATGCATCATCCTTTGAAAAAGCACTTTCAACAGCTGAAATGTCTCCTACACTACTTTCGAGTGCCTTTTCATTTCAGTTTACCCATTACTAGAGGTGATCAACTACTTTGGTCATACTCAAACTCAAATTGGGCAACAGATCTCGGCAACCACAAATCCACAATAGGGCTATGTACTTATCTTGGGAATACTGGTCTCCTGGTCTCTTAAAAAGCAAGTCACAATAGCTAAGTCTTTCACATAAACAGAATACAATGCACTCACCTCCGCCACTTCTAACATTATTTGAGTTCACTGGCTTTTACAAGACTTTCACATTTCACTTTTTGCACCCACACCTCTCTATTGTGACAACACATATGTCATTGCTCTTGCAAACAATCTGATATTTCATGCTCCCACCAAATAGATCAAAATTGTCTATCACTTTATTCAAGATCACATTCTACCCAAAGAAATTACTGTTATTCATATCACCTCTACAAATCAACCTTCTGATATTCTTATCAAACCTCTCCCTGTCTCTAGATTTAATTTTCTTCTTAACAAATTAACGATCAAATCTTTGGCTCCTCAATTTCCTGAGGATTGTTAGTTACCCACTCTAAGCAGGCAATACTGCATATTGCAGTTTCAATAAATTGCAACCCATTACTGCAATTTCAACAAAACATAAATTGCAGCCAACTACCGCAATTTCAACAAACTGAAGCCACTACTATCCTCTGCGGTTGTCTTTATCAAACTATATGTCACGACCCGTCCCGGATGCTCGATCTAACGAGGCGGGTACCGATGCTTGATCTATTCTTGAATTAATTTCTCTTCTTGCTAAATCCTCGCGGAATCAACACTTATGACTTGATCTTTCACTTTCAAAAACCACTTTTGAATGGAGACTTCTCAAACTCTCAAAACCCTTCTTCTCGAAATTTCCTTTTTCTTCGCTTCAATCCCTTTCCTATCTTTCCCTTAATCCTTATCGTCCGCTTCTCTCGTTCTTCCAATCTCTCCCAAAATAACACTCTCGCTTCAATCCCTTCCTTCTCTATATCTGTTACTCTCAGCAATTCAATATTTTAATGTTCTCTCAGGAGGGAGGTCATAAAAACAAAGATAGTGTAATAAAAAGAAATATTTAAAAATTTAGAGGGAAGGTAGAAAGAGAGAGAGCCAGAGAGGCCACTAGCGCTGTTTGGAAACGCAAGAAAATTTCAGCTAAGAAAGCTAGACAGTTCATGTTATTAATTCCAAACAAAACTATATTGCAATTTATCCAAAAAAATAAAAAATAAAACAAAACTATAAGCAAAAAAGAATAAGGATCGTGCCTAACTATATTTACATGCAAGCAACATGCACTGGACACTTTCCCTGCTTGGAAAAAAAGACGTAAAGCATATAACCTATGAATTGCATCATATTATCCACGAAGGTATGCTGCTCTGAAACTAACCATACTTAGCTTCTATTTAAGGTTCTGAAGTGAATGGTCCCCGTACATTGGCATCAGAGTTGGGAAATAGAGGTGATGGCTGTTCTCCAGAATGAGCTGACTTCCTCAACTTGGGGTTCTTTGGAGAGGAAGTGTGAGCTGTGTTCTGATCGCTGGAAATAGAGTAGCATGAGCATAAATATTTATAATATTAATAATCTTAGTATCAACAACATTCTTTAACGTTATAATTATATCTCAAGTTCTATTAATTTCTATAATATTATCTTTAAAATTTTTATCTATAATCCCACCTACATCATTTCTACTAGAAATGACTCTCACTTCAATATCATAGTTTAAATCTTAAACTATCAATTTCCTTAGCACTTTCTCCAACCTATTTAGTTTCATGAATGCATAGACTGTATATGTTGACCTAATTTGATTTCATCAATAAGACACTTTTTCCGAATAATATACAAGTCAAGAAATAAAGATACACCATTAAAATTGATATCAATTAAACCCAATTTTTTTATTTTAAAATTGAAATATTAACCTTAATTTAAATAACCCTTACTCCCAACCCAAAAAAAAAACAAAAACTGGTCTTTTTTAGGTTCGATTTGGTTTGGTTTTTAGATTTTAACCTGCGATGGGCCTTAGGTAAACCAGTCGACTCTGTGTCCAAAGAATAGCCCTTCTTAGGTAAACCAGTCGACTCTGTATCCAAAGAATAGCCCTTCTCTAGAGTCTCGGCTTCAAATGGCAATTCATCAAGCGTCTTCAATTCAAAAGCAATCAAATATCACAGTAAGAATGTGTTTCCAAATGACATTTATAGAATTCCAACTTCAGAAGTAGATCTTAGATATCAAGAGTTAAAAGAGACTTTACCCTGTAAGCTTGCTGTAGAACCCGGAGAGTTTCCCGAATCTTTTTCCTCCTCGCACTCACTTCATCCGGTTCTCGCAACATTTCTTCAAAAAGATTTTCTCTGCATGAAAAAAATGTGGGCAAGAATTGAAATTAATATTGAAGATTAATTCCAGCTTTCTTAACTGCAAAAGAAACAATGCTAAAGTGTAGGGAATGAGGAGATTTTTAATCTTAAAAATAATTGGTTGAGGGGTGGCTGCTGAGAATATTACAACAGAAAGTACCTGTAAAGCTTCCTGATACAAACATTGTGTAATTCTCTTTTTGCATGATTCACCTGACATGAGCAGAGAGTCATTACCTGACTGAAATGTAGTAAAAAGATCCATACATCCACCAACAAAGGATATGTAGATATGATAATAACTATCTTTGTGAAGATCATGCATGGAAATCCCACAGATTTGGTAAAATTTGTTGGAGTTGCCTCGAATTTGGCTACACCCTTATTTCTTCATGCCCTTGACCGTTGTTCGCTTGGCAGATGTGTCGGGGTCCAAGGGGGCAAAGCCCCCGGAACAATTTTTGAATGTAATGGAATTTTTGGCATTCCGCATATTTTTCGGTGCCCTAATTTTATCCTATAAATATACTGTAAAAGGCTTAGGGTTGGTGCCGATTTGTTAATCTACTTTTTATTTTCTCTATAGTGCAGCCATCCCCTCGTGGTTTTTCCCAATTTTGGGTTTTCCACGTAAATCTTTTGTGTTCGTTTGTGTTTTGCAAATTCTGATTTATTACTTCTTTTTTAGTTTGGTTTGTCGTACCCTAACAAAATTCCCTATAAAATCTTCGTCAATATTAAAAGATATTAAATAGCATGCACCAAAAGATGGTTATCCCACAGTTTTGGCAGATGCAATGGCAAGGACTATCAGTAAGTTCCTATCATACCATCCAACCACCGCCACTGGTTTGAAAAGGTTTAAAAAAATAATGTCATTTGTTTCTTCAATTTAATTGTAGTTGTTGAAGACGAGGGTTGAACATGAACAAGAAGACGTTACTACTGCTGTTACTCTTTTCCATTCCTGGTAGTAAAAGAGCTGAAAGCTTCCACTTTTGATGGAATCAGAATTAGAAATACATCTTGAAAATGTAAATCTCTCTATTACAAGCATCCAAAAAACTCTTTCCTTTTCCCTTGTCCTACTATCTATTTGTTTGTTGTGAGATACCCCTAAATACCATGCAACCCGTCTCCAAACATAATGCTTAGAGATGATAAGTAGCAAATTTGTAATTGTTATCTAGATGATGGAAGGTAATATATTTATAAAGATCAGGTAGAGGGGGCGGTAGATAACAAACTTGTAAATGTTAGATATAGAGGGCTAGTGATGCGGACAGCTGAAGGAAATGGAGCTCCTACCCGTTCTACATCAGCTAGATAATATATTTGTAGAGGTTTGAGTAAGGAAAATAATCTCTACATTTCTATAAATGAATGAGGCAATATTAGAAGATCTGAAAGGCCATTGAGGATTATATAAAAAGTCTTCTTAGAGGTGAATATGGCACAACCTGAAGGAAATGGACAAAGCATCACAAGAGGTTGTGGTGGTCACTGAGGATGGTCATGACGGTCCAGTTCAATAAATGAAGGTTATGAAGACCACTGAACATTGTCCAGACCAGTCCAACCCTTAAAGTCGAGATGGCAACCTAAAGGTGACATCGTGGCAACACAGGTAAGTCATCAAGACCATTAAGATGGCTAAATTAGTTTTCCCCCAAAGGTGGACACAAAACAAACTGATAGGTGTTGCTGTACATAATGATAAAGGGAAATCAGAATAGTCACTTCCTTGAAAGAAAGCGTAATTAAACAGCTTAGGATAGACAAATGATTGAAGGTGATCGAGATAAACCTTCTCATGGATGAAAGGGAATTGGAAGTGCTCAAGAAAATATTCTCCAAAATGAAGGGAAGTGGACTAGATTCGCAAACAATGAATCAACTTAGAAGAACAAATAAATGATTATTATAATAAATTAATTTCTTTATTTTATTGCTAATTGAACTTTGTAGCATGCCAAGGTATTGGTATTGGATATCGCTAAATATTAAATATGCAGCAAATGACCGAATAACTGAGGTTTATGGAATATATATATATTACTACAGCATATAAAGAAAAAAATTGAAATAAACTAAAAGATGATAATGAAAATGAAAGTATTAAGATAAGGAAAAGGTACATGCATGCAAATACAGGAGTTCACCCCCTTATACCACTGGCAGAGGACGCAATGTTCGCATGCACGTTAAATGGAAAAGAAAATGAAAGTTTAATTAAATTATTTACTTAAACTTGGGCCCCACTCTCATAACTCCTAAATCCCTCTCCCCCTTTTCATATGGCCGGCACCCTCAATGGGCTCTCTCTCCCTTCCAAATTCCATTAATAGCACCACAAATTTAGCCCAAATCTTCTCCCCTTTGCCGCCCCCTCTCCCCTCCTTGGATTAATTTGAATTTCAAATTAAATCCCTCCCTTAAACCACCCAAATCTGAAATTCATTCAGATTTCCTGCACTTTCAATTCAGCCCCTCCCCCATAGCCGAATCCCCCTAGCCCTCATGCCGGCCAACCTTCTCCCCCCAAGCCACCACCTCCTCCCTCCCCACTTCTTCTTGGATACTACCTCAACTCCTGGCAAGAATGCATGGCGGATCCTGAGCTTGAAGGCGGACTTGTGTTTGACGTCTACGGGAATATTCACGTACTTCGATCCTCATTCTTTGACGTGGGGTTTGACCACGACGACGACACAGTTGGAGGTTACTTGGATCGAATCCTTCCCACCCTTGTGCACGTCATTGACGGACAATTCGCAAATTACTAGTGGATCATCGAATGTCATCATTCCTTGCCACCTCCACATCCTACGCCTCCCTCTCCACCTCTACTGCTCGCCGGTGCCGTCTACCTCGAAGTGATCATGTTTCTTATGTGGTTCTTCTTCCTCCGACAACCTTAGACGTAGAAGAGTGATTTTAAGCCTCAAGGTGAGACAATCGCTTTGTTAACCGCCGGATTCTAGTTGGCTATTCATTTTCATTACTTGTGATTGATTGCTATTTTATAAATCTTGCAAACTTAGTTGTAACAACTTGCCTAGACTTTGTTAACTTCTAAGATCTTTTTGAATTGTCAAATTTGAGAAGCATTAAATTGTATTATCATTACTCTAACAAAATTTTATTAATTTCTAAGAAACACAATTCCTGGTTTCACATCATCTTGGTATCAGAGCATGGCTAGCATGCTTTACATGTGCTAGAAGTTCCTAGGAATCTAGTTTGGCATTTGCGTAGTTCATTTGCATACGTACCATTGCTTAGTTAATAGAAATTCCTGTTTTACTTTGCTGTCCAGTAAAGATCTGCATGTTGTTATCCTTTTAAACAAGCATTTTTCATCACCTAAGTGTTTTCTTTGTCTTTACAACTCACCTAACCACTTAGGTCACTTACCACACTTGAAAACCTTGCTGTCCAGAACTTTTCCTGCACTATTTAGGGACATTTAGGTGACCCTAAGTCTGTCCTAAGTTGCTGTCCAACCTTCTAATCCTGCCCCTAACACTTAGACAACTTAAGTCCTTGTGGGAGGTTGCTGTTCACAGAGTATCAGAATCATATAGAGGCATTAGGAGCATCTTACCTTAGCGTCTAGGTGCTGTCCACCACCCCGGAACTTCCCCTAGCAACCCCTAGCCTTCACCCATGGATCCGGAACACATCCAGGCGACTCTAGAACTCATAGTGGGCCAATTAGGAACTGTTACGCAGCAAATCCGCAACACCCAGACGGATTTAGCAGACTTTATGCGACAAACAAGTGATCGACTGGATAACATAGAGCGCATATGGAACCCCACTATTTACACCCCTTCTAGGCCGCATTCACCTTATGGTGATGACACACGGGCCGATCATGGACTGCAACGAGATCAATACCGTCATAACCCTAGGCCCAATCCTGACCCCTTAGCAAATGAGAACCCTTGGAGAGACAACAACGCTCAATTGCTGAAAAACATTAGGATTGATGCCCCGACGTACGATGGAACCCTTGACCCTCAAGTCTTCTTGGATTGGCTCAAATCCATGGATAATTATTTCAAATGGTACAACATTTCGGAAGCTAGGAAAATTAGATTCGCTGAAATGAAACTCACTAGTCGAGCCAACCTATACTGAACCAATTTGGAGAATATGCGTGAGGTTCGAGGCGAACATCCTATTACAGATTGGAGAACTATGAAGCAGCCTGCAATCTAGTTCTCGACCTTGAGGAGTCTAGGACCCATTCCCAAACGAAGCATTTTGACTACCGCTCAACTTCTTATAGGACCTCATTTGGACAACCCCAAAACTGACCCTCGGGCTCTATGGCGAACCGACCTACTGCTAGTTCGGCTCCACCTCGCACGGACCTTAAAGGTAAAGCCCCCGATCGTGACACTTCCAAAACCACTTCAGGGACCAAGTGTTATAGGTGTCATGGGTATGGGCACAGTGATTCGCAATGTTCTAACCCCTACAAGGTCACCATAATTGAAGAAGTGGATGAAGATGAGCACGAACCTGAAACTGATATGATCCATCATGTTGATGAGGAAGAACTCCTTCACTGAAGACGAACCTGTTACCTTACAAGTTGTTAGATGTGCGTTGTCCCAACCCAAGCCAAGTGATGATTGGCGAAGGACCTCCATTTTTCATACCTTTATTAAAATTGGAGAAAAGAGTTGCAAAGTTATCGTCGACAGTGGAAGTTGTATCAATGCAGTCTCTTCGGTTATGGTTTACAAACTTAACCTCAAAAAGACACCCCACCCAAATACGTATAAGGTCTCTTAGATTAACTCGACTACCATAGAAATTAAGGATCAGAGCTTTATTCCTATAGAATTTGTGGGATATCAGGAAAAGATTTGGTGTGATGTTTTGACTATGGACGTAAGTCAAATTATCCTAGATCGCCCGTGGTTATTTGATAACGATGTTCATATTTATGGGAGGACGAACACCTGCGTGTTCGAGCATAACGGGAAGAAAATCAAGTTAATACCTTCACAACCCAAACCCCCTAAGATGGAAGCCAAGCCTACCCCAGCCAAACAAGACAAAGGGCTACACCTCCTGACTCCAAAGGAAGTAGAAGATGAGATTAACAAGGGAACCATCATGTACGCCCTAGTGGCTCGAGAAGCCAATGAAGAAGTAGGTGAACCCATTCCTGACGAGGTCCACCCACTCCTTAAAACCTTTTCTGATGTTTTTCCTGAAGACTTACCTAACCAACTGCCCCCTCTGCGTGACATACAACACGTAATAGACTTGGTACCTGGAGCCTCCCTACCCAACCTTCCTCACTACCGTCTGAACCCAACTGAACACGCTGAACTGAAGAAACAAGTAGATGAACTCCTGCAACGAAGATTCATCAGAGAGAGCCTTAGCCCGTGTGATGTCCCTGCACTGCTGACTCCCAAGAAGGATGGCTCATGGCGAATGTGTGTTGATAGCCACGCTATCAACAAGATTACAGTCAAGTATAGGTTCCCCATTCTCCGACTGGATGACATGTTAGACATGATGACCGGAGCCACCCTCTTTTTCAAGATTGATCTTAAGAGTGGCTATCATCAGATTAGAATCCTTCCGGGAGATGAGTGGAAAACTGCGTTCAAAACGAAAGATGGACTTTATGAATGGACTGTAATGCCTTTTGGTCTGAGTAACGCCCCAAGTACCTTTATGAGAGTCGTGACTCAAGTCCTCTGACCCTTCCTAGGAAAATTCGTAGTGGTTTACTTTGATGACATTTTAATATATAGCACTTCGGTGGATCAACATCTCAATCATCTAACACAAGTTTGTGAAGTTTTGAGGAAAGAACAGTTGTTTGCTAATCCTGCCAAATGTATATTCCTCACCACTACTGTGACGTTCCTTGGATTAATCATATCAACTCAAGGAATATATGCGGACCCAGAAAAGGTGCGAGCTATAAATGAGTGGCCAAAACCCAAGAACATTAGGGATGTTAGAAGTTTTCATGGATTGACTACATTTTATCGGAGGTTTATTCGGAATTTTAGCACCATCGTAGCATCAATAACGGACTGTCTTAAGAAAGGAGAATTTCACTGGACGATAGCCACCACTAAAGCTTTCGAGGATATTAAAAAGAAAATGGTAGAAGCCCCTGTTATGCGTCTCCCTGATTTTTCTAAAGTTTTTGAAGTAACTTGCGACGCATCATGTATTAGAATAGGATGAGTCTTGTCACAAGAAGGTTATCCTGTGGCATACTTTAGCGAGAAGTTAAATGGCATTCGTCAAAGGTACTCTACCTACGACAAGGAATTCTATGCAATCATTCAGTCCCTTAGGTACTGGAGACACTACTTGCTCCCCTAGGAATTTGTGATATTCTCGGATCATGAAGCTTTGTGATACATTAACTCACAGAAGAAGTTGAATGCCCGTCTTGGTCGTTGGGTCGAATTCCTCCAAGAATACTCTTACACTATTAGACATAAGGCCGGAGCTGAGAATAAAGCAGCTGATGCTTTGAGTCGTAGGATAATGGTCACTAGAGAGATGAGAACGGAGGTTGTTGGATTCGAACGCATCAAAGAAGATTATAAGGAATGCCCTGATTTTAAAGAAACATATTCTTCACAAACGACTGGAAATAAACAAATTGTGGATAATTTCTTGTTGGAAGACGGTTATTTATTTAAGTCTCAAAAGTTGTGTATTCCCAACACTTCCCTCCATGAATTCCTCATTTGGGAACTACACGCGGGAGGCTTAACTGGACATTTTGGGCGGGCTAAGACCATTGCAGCAGTTGAATATAGATTTTTCTAGCCCAACCTTAAGCGAGATGTTAGTAGATTGATCAAACGTTGTCATACCTGCCAACTAGCTAAACAAAGGAATCAGAACACTGGCCTCTACACTCCACTTCCCGTCCCAAACTGCCCGTGGCAAGATGTTAGTATGGACTTTGTTTTAGGGCTACCCAAAACTGTTAGGAAGCATGATTCCGTCTGTGTAGTAGTAGATTGCTTTTCTAAGATAGCTCACTTCCTCCCATGTGCCAAAATGTTCGATGCCTCTAGAATTGCCAAGTTATACTTTGATGAGATTGTCCGACTTCATGGACTCCCAAAAACAATCGTGTCGGATCGAGATGTGAAATTTACGAGCTATTTCTGAAAAACTTTATGGATTAAGATGGGTACTAAACTGCAGTTCTCCACCGCCTTTCACTCACAAACGGATGGTCAAACAGAAGTTGTTAATAGGAGCCTTGGGAACCTTCTTAGGACTTTAGTAGGTGAACACATTAGAGATTGGGATTCTAAACTGCCTATTGCTGACTTTGCTTATAATAATTCGGTCAATCGGACCACCGGCATGAGTCCAGCTGAGATTGTTTACGGATACCAACCTAGGCAACCGATAGATTTACTCCCCATGAGTCCTAAGATTAGAGTGCCAGAGTCTGCATCAGCATTTGCATCTCATCTCTAGGAATTGCATCAAGAGATTAATAAAAGAATTGTACAAAGTAATAAAAAATATAAACTTAATGCTGATCTTAAGCGACGCTTCAAGGAGTTCGAAGTTGGAGACTATGTCATGGTTCGGATTCATCCGGAACGGTTCCCACCAGGGGCCGTTAAGAAATTGCATGCTAAAAGCGCAGGTTCCTTAAAAATAACTTCCAAAATAAATAGTAATGCCTATTTATTAGACCTTCCAGAAGGTTTCAACATGAATCCCACGTTTAACATTGAGGATCTAGTAGCCTTTGATGGCCCTGATTTTAACCCTGAAAATCCACTAAATATTGAGCCTTGTGAGTCCATACCTAGTGAGATCCCAAGCCTACCTCCACTTCCCAAAATTCCCACACTACCTAATACGGAGAAGATTGAAACCATACTCAGTGATGAGATTATTTCCACCAGGGATGGAGGGCGCCGAAGATACTTAGTTCGTTGGAGAGGGAAGCCGGAGACGGAGGATACATGGCTGGAGCGTGATGAGATGCAGAGACTGGACCCCGACCTTCTGGAGTTGTACGAGAGTTCTCAGGCCCCTTGCTCGACAGGGTCGAGCTTTACATTTTCGGTCAAGCCGTTGTTGAGGAAATCCGAATTGGAGATATTGGAGGTGAGTGAATCCGTGGCATATTGAATCCCTAAAAGAATTGCCCTTTCTTTCCCCCCTAGGATCCTTGCCGCCGCTCCCCCTCCCCTATCAACCCGCCGGCCAGCAGCAGCCCAACCACCCGCTGGCCATCATCCCGTCGGCCAGCCCAACAACCCCATCCCGTCGCCTCCCCCTTTGGATCCTCCCATCATTTGAATTTTAAATCTCTTGAGTTATTTACTTTCCTAATTTGTGCTTATTCAATTAGGAAAGTCCATTAAAGAGATTAAAGCCAAATTCGAAATTCAAATTTGCTTCCCTCTCATCTTAAATCTTTTGGGAAGTAATTAAATCTGAAATTAGAATTCAAATTTAATTAAATTATTTACTTAAACTTGGGCCCCACTCTCATAACTCCTAAATCCCTCTCCCCCTTTTCATATGGCCGGCCCCCTCAATGGGCTCTCTCTCCCTTCCAAATTCTGTTAATAACACCACAAATTTAGCTCAAATCTTCTCCCCTTTGCCGCCCTCTCTCCCCTACTTGGTTTAATTTGAATTTCAAATTAAATCCCTCCCTTAAACCACCCAAATCTAAAATTCATTCACATTTCCTGCACTTTCAATTCAGCCCCCTCCCCCATAGCCGAATCCCCCTAGCCCTCACGCCGGCCAACCTTCTCCCCCCAAGCCGCCACCTCCTCCCTCCCCACTTCTTCTTGGATTCTACCTCAACTCCTGGCAAGAATGCATGGCGGATCCTGAGCTTGAAGGCAGACTTGTGTTTGACGTCTACGGGAATATTCATGTACTTCGATCCCCATTCTTTGACGTGGGGTTTGACCGCGACGACGACACAGTTGGAGGTTACTTGGATCAAATCCTCCCCACCCTTGTGCAAGTCATCGACGGACAATTCGCAGATTACGAGTGGATCATCGAAGGTCATCATTCCTTGCTACCTCCACATCCTACGCCTCCCTCTCCACCTCTACAGATCGCCGGTGCCGTCTACCTCGGAGTAATCTCGTTTCTTGTGTGGTTCTTCTTCCTCCGACAACCTTAGACGTAGAAGAGTGATTTTAAGCCTCAAGGTGAGACAATCGCTTTGTTAACCGTCGGATTCTAGTTGGCTATTCATTTTCATTACTTGTGATTGAGGTTGTTATTTTATAGATCTTGCAAACTTAGTTGTAACAACTTGCCTAGACTTTGTTAACTTCTAAGATCTTTTTGAATTGTCAAATTTGATAAGCACTAAATTGTATTATCATTACTCTAACAAAATTTTATTAATTTCTAAGAAACAATTCATGGTTTCACATCAGGCGCGCCTCTTGTTGCGCAATTTAAAACAGAGGTGCAAGCAATCTGAATCAAAGTGAATATGCATGTTTCTATATTATGGTAACTGTTATTGCAAATGATTTATCTTATTATTTTTTTTAATTGTATTACAAATGATTCATTTCTTACATATTAAATAATTTACCTTACATTACTGCATAATGCATAAAGTAAAATAAATGTAATATGAATGAAATGACTAGATATATATAATTGCATGTGTATGTTAACTGATAGAGTGCAAACCCTCATTGTACTGACTGAGAACGCAATGTACCCGTGCATGTAAATGAAAAATATTATGGAAAAGAAAAAGGAGTACCTTCATTGATATTAAATTAGATGGATACTCCAGTGACGGTTGTATTATTTATGAAAAATGAGAAAAATATGAATACAAATATGATATCTATGATAGATATGATTTATACATAATATTGAAAGTCTTGAAATGAAATTATATGATTAAATATAACTATTTTATGATATTAAATGAAAAAGGAATCATGCATATTTTTCCAAATTGTCTTTAGTTACTCTAGTTTAGAAGCATATTTTACTCATTGAGTTGTGGCTTATTTTTAGTTGCTTTAATTTTTTTAATATATAATTTAATATAATCAAAATGAATAGAAGAGGTAAAAATGTGTACCATAAACGTGACGCACCGAATGAAAGATATTTAATTTATTTTATATCATTTTTTTTGAAGTTTTAGTGGTTTTTTTAGTGTATTGGAGATAGAGTTAGCAAATAAGAATTTATTCTACCATCTGGCCATTTGTTACAGCCTCGTTAATTTGAGCCTCCCGGTCGGGTCGTAATATTAAGATCCGTTCATTGTTGAACCAGTCCAGCCAGTTCGATCTGATTTTTAAATTCTTGGGTACAATTGCATGTTGCTTCTCCGATATTACAATCTTTCCCTAAAAAAAACAATATCCTCGATATTTCAAAAGTCAAATCAATGAAACAAATCAAGATATAATTGTCTTATTTCATATTTAATATTCCAAGTGGTTTCTCTTTTTGTCATGTTCTTCCACTGTACATTAACCATTGGGATCTATTTATTTATTAATCTTACAACTTCATATGTCAAAATTCTTTCTACTTCCTCTTTGTAATTGAGATACTCTATTTTTATAACCTGATACTCATTTCCTCAGAGACGAAACGTGGAATATATTATAAATATCAGACATATACTTTGGCACCTATAACATGTAAGAAGACTTTCCAATCCTTCTGGTTATCTCAAATGATCTAATTTATCTTGGACTCGGCTTTCCTTCCTTTTCAAACTTGCTTATACCTTTCATCGATTTAATCTTTACAAATACAAATCTCTAATATGAAATTCTACAGCTCGATGCTTTGCATCATAATACTATTTATGTCTATCCAGCATAGCTTTTAATTTATCTTTGATCAGACATATCTTTTCAGTTACATCATCAACTAAGACTGACTCAATTTGATTCCTCTCTCTCATCTTTGTACAAGATAGAGGGTTCTACACTTCCTACCGTATAGACCTTCATAAAGAGTCATATCTATTCTTGACTAAAAATTATCATATTGTATAGAGCTTCATAAAAATTCATATCTATTCTTGACTGAAAATTATTATTATAAGCAAATTCGATCAGAGAGAGATGATCTTCCCTGCAATCGCCAAAGTCCATAACACATACTGTGTGTGTGTCTATATATCTTTATATTGAGTTGAATGATCAAAACTCCATAATTTTGATTGACAAAAATAATCATGAAAAACTTTAGAGATCAAATTTAGACTTGGCAAAACAAGCGATGATAGAGCACTATTTTTATATCAAAATGTTCACCTCCTCAAGCGAGATCCAATATCACATTCAATTCACAGATCAAAGAGTTATAGGAATCATAGAAACTTAAGAAATGCATATTTAGACAAGCTAATTGCAAGAAAATAATAAAGCCTCAAGACAATTGGACAACAGAGAATGCCAACTTGCAGAAACATTATGTTGGCAGAGCGATCAATGGAGTGGCAATGCAATAGATCAATCATTATCAGGAAGTACATGGAGGCTCGATCCATTAAACTGAGTTGGGTAGGTTTGGCAAAAACTACTTTGGTCAGTTCATGCACAAATGAGCTCAAATTCAAACATTCTTGGTGTTATTAGAAGCAATGGGAAGAGACAATTGTTTCAACCAAAACATTGCGCAGTTTGGAGTTTGTTTGGTCCCTAAAAAAATTTGAAGCAATAATTTGCAATCGATTCAACAATTGAGTTGATTTCAATGTCATATGATGTATGCATTGCTTAATTAGTGCTTAATCAAATTGGAAGTTTTACGATCCCAACAAGTATAACAGTAATAACAACATAGTACTTAAATTTTCATATGATTCTGTGTTCATGCAACACAAATTGTACAAGTAACTCTGCTTAATTTTTTTCATTAACGAAGCAAAAGAAGCAGTAATTGTCACACATGCCTAACTTTAAGACATGTCGGGAGAACTACATAATCCCATAACCACCAAATCAATGAAAAGATGAGTCAACATCCAATCAGTCCTCATATTTCTATGTCAAACATAACATGAATATTAATAAAATGTGAATTTTTACAAGCCCAACAAATATATCAGTACTCTTTAAAAAAAAACAAATATAACAGTAATAACATATTACGTAAATTTTCATGTGATTATTTGTTCATGTAACACATATTGCACCAATAAACTGCTTAATTTTTCATTAATGAAGCAAAAAAGGCAGTAATTCCCATATATGCCTATCTTTATGTCACGCTAGAAGAACTATACAATCCCATAACCGCCAAATCTATGAAAGTGAGTCAACATTTAATCAGTAATGTTTCTATGTTAATGATAATATAAACATAATCGTCAATGCTCCATCAATTATGTATGCAGCACTTAATTGAATATAACAGTCAGTATGCAGCTTGCAATTAGGAGGACGAATAGAAGATGTTATGTCATCACCATGCAAAAGTGACTAAAACAAATAGCAAAATGTCATATCCTAAAGCTGACAACTAGAATTTTATTTACCAGGAAGTGCATGATTGCCTTCGGAACTGTATCCTCAACATTATTCCGAACAATATCATAGTAAGATTTAAGCAATAATTTTGTTATGGTAATCTCCAAAGTCTCCTGCTCCGAATGAGTTTCTGAAGGCTTCAAGACTGCGGGTGGCTATCACAATGAGTGCCAGTTAGAGAGGGTAAATAATTTTGTGTTGCAGCACAACTTAAAAGGACACTAGTTCAGCAATTGGACCAACCTCTCTTAGTTGGATCATGGAGGGTGAATGATCCACATTTTGAGTAGGAATGCTCTGAGGTTTGTTGGATGAACTGTTTGTTGTAGTTGCTCGGTTTTCACTCACACCGAAAATTGTTGAGAAGCCCCAACTTGATCCACTTGCTCCTGATAAATAATAACATTTTATAAAATAATAAAAAATAATAATTGAAAGAATAAGAGTACCTTTTACATGAGAATAATCATTTTCAAAGGTAAATTACCAGATGAACCTCGGTCAGAATCAGCAACAGGTCGAACACCCTATTTCATATTGAATGCAACAATAAGAACACTATAATTTTCTTTATGCAATCATGAAATCTCAATGCCATAAAATCAAAGAGTTAAGATGGATGTGTGATAAACTAAAAATTCTTGAGGTGAGATTGAGATAGTTTGGCAACCACAGTAGCAGAAATATCACTAATAGTAAGTAGGAGAGGTGGGGAGATTTGGCAAATCGAGAGAATGTAAATAGGTTGATTATCATAGTGGGTGAGAGATGGGTAGAAAATTAAAGATGTGTAGGGGGTGTAAAGAGCTTGGTTATGATAATGATATAAATGTTACAGTTCTAAGAGTAATGACTCCAGGGTGTAGTAGCAAGCTTAGAAGACAGACAAGACATCCAAATCACGTAAAACCAAATCCGAATGCAATTACCAACAGGGAGAACTCAAGCAGAAATATTATCAAGATGAAACCTACATAAAGGGAATATTGTTGATGAAATCTGCAGTGAAGAACTCTGAAAACATGGTAGAAAGAAAATAAGGGCAAGGGCAAAAATCTCACGGCAGCCTGCTCATGACCAACTCCATTTGCACCTGACCTAGAAAAAACTGCTCTAGTTTTTTGAGCTTTCTCAGATGTTTGCGACTTATCAGTATCCAACCCTTCCTGCATGAGAATGATCAACAAATTCTTTTAAATCAAAAAACATATTAGAAGATAATTTTTAAAAAGAATTGGTTGCGTATTTCATATCAATATTTATGTAATATTTATAAAATCACATGAGAACTTCTAATAGAAAACATACAAAATATGGAACAATAATCACAATAGTCAGCGAGTTAATGAATAGGTAGAATGATTACAATAATCCAAAAATTATTAACGCAGCATGAAATGAACAAATTTGGAGGACTATTGAGTTCAGGTGAACACTAATGGAGGGAATTTAATAAAGGAAGAATTATTCCATTTTTTCACACTCCCATTCAAGGGAATGAATGGATGTTATCTATTACAACATTAAACGTTAATTTTTGAAATATTGTTCCCGATAATCCTTTTGTGAGAATGTCTAAAAGTTGGCCGATTATATTAATGAATGTAGTACATATTAAATGACAGTCAAGCCTATCTTTCACAAATGCCTATCCACTTTAATCTATTTTTTTCGTTCATATTACATAAGATTATGCATAATTTTAATAGTTGATGATGCTATAACAATAAATCTCATAGGACCTTTGCATTCAAACTTCAAATCATCCAAGATAACAATTTGCAAATTACTAGTATCATAGATCTAAATTCGGCTGATGTGCTGGAACTTGCCACCATCACATTTTGTTTTTTTACTTCTCCAAGTCACGAGATTGCCAACAAATTCTTTTAGATCTTTCGAATCTAGAGGGTCAACAAGAAGGTGGTGGAGTTTTCCCTTTCTAGAAAGGTCATCCCAATTTAGGACCACCAAGGTAGTTTCTTCAATTCAAATAATAGGAGATTTGTAACCCCTAGAAATCTCTCTTAAAAGGATTAGTCTGATTTTTATCATTCATGAAAATTAACTCTTTAGAGTGGAAGTTAAAAATTACAGGCATATAGATGAGAGTGAGAATAGAAGGAAAAATAAAAGGTTGAAAATAGGACCCTAAACCAACTCTGATATCATGTAAGAAAATGGGTTAGATACCGATAGGAAGTGCTTGTAGAAATAGAGTGACCCCTTGGCTTTTTTATTGATGATAGATGGAATAAAAAAATAAGATACAATGAATCCTCAATTGGAGAGGAGGATCCAACCCTCCTAATTCCCTAGCCGCCGGTTAGAGCACAAAACACTCTAAGAACACTAGAATTTCAGAAAACAAAGCATATCACTAACCCTAGGGAAACAACCTACTTAAAGCATACAATAAAGATGTAAATCCCAAAACATGCCCTCCTTTGAATTTTTCCTCCTAAACAAGTCTTAATTTCCTTCGACATATGGTTGTTGGACCCCATAGGAGAGGAGGAAAGGAGAGATCTTCCGCCTCTTATATACTAGGGTCAGTCCAAGATGGATCGGCTGGACAGGTCTAACAATATCCCCCTTCCAAATAACTACCTTATCCTATATGTGGAAGGAAGATAACTGATGCATCACTCTCTCGTACAGCTCCCATGTGGCGTTATAGTTAAGTAGGTTCTTCCACTTTATCAGCACTTCCTTAATTCCTCCCTCTCCTCATCATATCCCTTTTAGCTCTAGTGGCTCCAACATCACCTCCAAATTCTCTGCTAGTTTCACAGATAACTTTGAACTGGAGGCATGATCACTAATAGCTCTCCTCAATTATGACACATGGAACACTGGGTGTATGGTAACAGTCAGGGGTAACCTCAATTGGTAAGCCACTGCTCCAATCCTCTCCAATATCTCGTAAGGGCCAGAGTACCTTGGAGCCAACTAGGGGTGTCAAAATCTAACTTGACCCGAAACCCGGACCAAATCCAACCTAAAAAATCTTGGGTTCAGGTCAACCCGTTTGTCATACGGGTCGGGTTCGAGATTTCGACTCATTCCTAAAATCGAGTCAGGCTCAGATTGACTAGGCAACCCGAAATCAACTGGGGTTTGACCAATGTCGAGTCTGCATAGGGTGTTTGTGTTCCGCTTCGCAGGCTCGCAGCTCAAGTGCTCGATCCCGTCGGCCTGCCCGCATGCCTCGACCTCGCAGGAGCACCCGCGGTCCCGCAAAGGCTGGCCTTGCTGGCCCTCACACTAGCAGTCAAGCCAATCCTCGCCCGAGTAGCCCCGTGTGCTGGCCTCGCCCCGCATGTCAGCCACAGTGTTGCTCAGCCTTCCCACTTGAGTCGCGACTTCGAGTGACGTGTCATGCCCTTGCTCTCTTGGATCAGACTTTCGAGACCGAGTATGCGGGTCGGGTCAAGTCAACTCGCTACCCGCACGGGTCGGTTTGGGTTAGAAATTATGACCTGTTTGTAAAATCGAGTCGAGTTCGGGTTAACTTGTTTAGACCCAAATCAATTCGGGTTGGACCCAAACCCGACCCGTTGACCCATTTTTTACACCCCTAGAGCCAGCTTCTCATTTCTCTTGTTAGCTATCGTCCTTTGTCTGTAGGGACGAAGTTTTAAGTATACCATATCCCCTATCTCAAACATGAAGTCCTTCCTACACCCATCCAGCTACTTCTTCATGATCTGCTGAGCCCTCAACAAGTGTCTTTTCAACTCATCCAACACCCTTTCCCTATCCTCCAAGTACTACACTGAAGAAACTGGTGTGCTATTGTGCAGAAAGTGAAGAAAGTGAGGTGCGTCTCTTCTGTACAACACCTTCGAAGGAGTTATCTGGGAAGCCGAATGATACGAAATGTTGTAGCAGTATTATACCCATGCTAGCCACTTGGCCCACAAATGAGGTGTCTCTAAAGCAAAACATTGCAAGTACGTCTCTAGGCCCCGTTTTACCACTTCTGTCTACCCATCTCTCTATGGGTGATACGTGGTGCTCCTCTTCAGCATTATCCCCTACAGCCTGAATAGCTCCCTCTAAAAATGACTGAGGAATACCTTATCTCGATAGGATACTATAGACTCTGTTATCCCATGTAGTCTGAACACCTACCTGATGAATGTCGTTGCCACTATCACAGACATGTAAGGATGTATAGGGTAATGAAATGAGCATGCTTGCTTAATCTGTCAAACACCACCATAATCACTGTAAGCCCCTTAGATCGAGGTAACGCATCTATAAAATCCATGGTGACCTCCTCCCACACTTTCTCTGTAAGAGCTAAGGGTTGTAGTAATTCCCCTGGAGCCATGACCATGTATTTGTTCCTCTAGCATACCTCACATCTAGCCACCATCTTCTCCACTGCCTTGTGCATCCCCTTCCAATACAACTCTACCGCCAATCTCATGTACGTCTTCTACACAACAGAATGACCCCTAAAAACACTCCCGTGGAACAACTACAACAGGTGTGGAATATGGACCGAGATTCGTGGAAACACAAACCTTCTCTAGTACAGCAGTATCTCCTGTTGTAGGGCATAGTCAGGGTGGCTATTCTAATCCCTAAACAGAACCGCCCTAATCCTCCTCAGCACCTCATCCTACATACTCTCCTTTTTAATAGCCCGCCAATCCAACATCAGTGGTATCAAAATGACAAACTCCTGGAGCTCCCCCATGCATCTGGACAAGGGATCAGCCGTCTTGTTCTCTACCTCAGGTCTATACTCGATCTCAAAATCATAGCCTAACAGCTTTGACAGACACGTCTAATGCTCTTCAGTCGTCATTCTCTACTCTAACAGGTACTTCAAGCTCCTTTGGTCTATCATGACAATGAAATATCGGTCCAACAAGTAAGGTCGTCACTTATGAATAGCAAACACAATGGTCATCAACTCTCTCTCATAGACTAACTTCAACCTAGCTCTGGCTATAAAAACCTGTCTAAAGTAAGCTACGGGTCTATGATTCTGCATTAGCACTGCCCCAAATCTATACCCTAATGCATCAGTCTCTACCACAAAAACCTGGTTGTAATCTGGTAGGGCTAGGAATAATGTCGTGGTCATAACCTTCTTCAATCACTCAAAGGCCTAGGTAACTATCTCTCCCTACAAGAAGCTATCATTCTTTAACTGCTCTGTCAGCGGCCAAGCTATGGTGTCATATCCCCTCATGAATCTTTTGTAGTACTCAGTTAACCCCTCAGCTCCCTCGGATTCTTAGGTAGAGGCCATTTCAGCATTGCCTCCATTTTTTTCTGATCAGCGGCCACCCCCTCCTGAGATACCACGTGCCTCAAATACTCCATACTAGCCTATGCAAAACAGCATTGCTTCAGGCTAGCCTTCAGCTGATGCTCCTATAACAGCTCGAATACCACTCTCAAGTGCTCCAAATGCTCCTCACCCAACCTACTATACACCAGGATGTCATCAAAGAAAACCAGTAGAAATTTCCATATGTATGGTCGGAACGCCTTAATCATGAGGGACTGGAATGCAGCAAAGGTGTTGGTAAGGCCAAACGGAAACACCATAAACTCATTGTCCTTCAAGTATCCTGAATACCATCTTCGAAACATCCAAATCTCTCATCCTGATCTGATGATACCCAGATTACAGATCCATCTTCGTGAACACCACCACTCAATTAAGCTCGTCCAACAACTCATATATCACTAAAATGGGAAACTTGTCTAGCACAGTTTCCTTGTTTATAACCCGGTAAACCACGTAAAATCTTCAGCTCCCATTGTTCTTCTTGACCAGCAAGACTAGGCTAGAAAAAAGACTCATCCATTCCACGCTTATAGCCAAACCCATCTTCAAATTCTCCCCTCCTAAAATCAGCACCTCTTTGATCATGATCAACCTCTCTCCTTTCAAAATGAACGCCCCTTCGTTGCTTTCATTGAAAGTTTCCTATAAATTTTTAGAGTTTATGGTAGGTCTTACTACTTCCATTGGAAGTGGCCTGTAGATTTTTTATTTTGGGTAGGTTAGTTGATGCAACCAAAAATCAAAACCAAGATTGCAAACATAAACCATATAACTTATATTAATTTTGAGAAGAAGAATACAAGTGAGGCGGGAACCATGGATATAGAAGAAGGGATTAGAAGACCAAGACAAATTTTAAGAAGAAGGGAAGAAGATAATAATTCGCAAGCTATTTCAAACCCGCAGGTTTCATGCTCCAAAAATTATCATCACTAATCCTCCTATAAAACATCAGCAAACAGCTCCCATATATAGGGAAAAATAGAGCCCAACAACCCCATATATGTGATGCCCCCAAGCCACCAATAAGAGCCAAAATTACAAAGGAAATAGCAAAGGGAGGGGAACGGACAGCATAGGAAAACAGCAGCCAGAAAAATATGCCAAGGAAACCAGCGGGAAACCAACAACCACCAACAATATAAGCTTTATGGGAAATCGACAGCAATCGAAGCAGCATACCAACACAGAAAATCTTGGGAAAGCATTGGGAAATAAACAACATTTTTAGGAATTCAAAACAGCACACAATGAAGTCCAAACAACACATGCAACACCTAGGGAATTCCAAACATCATTTTTGGAATTCCAAACAACATCTTGATTGCATCAATTCTCCCCTGGTGTAGAATTCTAGTCTCCTGATGAGATCGCTTTCAAACTTCCAAGATGTTCCGAAGGCGTCTCTTCCGCTTCCTGAGTTAAAGATTCAAACTTCTTTCGGATCATATTCTTTTCTTGTTCAAACTCGAAATAAAGTTGATGCTTCATAGCTTCATATCTTTTCGTACACAAATTCATTTTCTCCTAAATTTTATATAGCTCATTTTGGATTGGTTCCGTAGGAATTTCCTTGGGATGGGATCCATCTGCTTGTTGGAAATTTGTCTTCACGATTAGTTGGCATATTTTCGTCAACACCAGATTCTACTATACCATGATTGTCCTTTTTTTATTTTTCTAAAGAAAAAGAAAGGAAGATACACTAAAATCTAAGTCTCTGATACCAAATTGGTGCAACCAAAAAACAAAACTAAGATTGCAAACAAAAAGTCTTCCTTTAATATAAATATGACAAACATAAACCATATAACTTATATTAATTTTGAGAAGAAAGATACAATTGAGGCGAGAACCATGGATAGAGAATAAGGGATTAGAAGACCTAGACAAATTTTAAGAAGAAGAAAGGAAGAAGACAATAGCTCGCAAGCTATTCCAAACCCGCAGGTTTCATGCTCCAAAAATTATCATCACTAATCCTCCTATAAAACAGCGGCAAACAGCCCCCATATATAGGGAAAATTAGAGCCCAACAACCCCATAAATGTGCCGCCCCCAAGCCACCAATACTAGCCAAAATTACATAGGAAATAGCGAGGGGGGGGTGGGGGGGGGACGGACAGCATGGGGAAACAACTGCCAGAATAGGAAACCAACAGTCACCAACAATATAAACTTTATGGGAAATGGACAACAACCGAAGCAGCACACCAACACAGAAAACCATGGGACAATATTGGGAACCAAACAATATTTTTAGGAATTCAAAACAGCACACAAGTCCAAACAGCACACAAGGAAGTCCAAACAGCACATACAACACCTAGGGAATCCCAAACATCATTTTTAGAATTCCAAATAGCACCTTGATTGCATCATTAGTTCACTTAGAAGTTATCCCTAATAGATTAATTAAAGCAGGACTTACGGCTTTCTATTGGAATTAGCCAGTATGTTTTAGGTTTAGGTTCTTTTACTTCCCTTGGAAGGGATTAGTTTCAATAGGATTTACTACTTCACTCGGAAGTCACTTATTATGTTTATCCTAGAGTGGATATAGCAGCAGATATTTAGCTTTACACTCCTCTACTGCCTTGGAATTAGTGCTTTTGTTTCAACAGTTATGTTTTACTTCAGTATAGTGTTTTGCTTATAGTACTAGTGATTTGTTTATAGTCTTGCATTGACTTTTGTTTATTTGTTTGCAGGTATTCGGAGCTTGCACTACTTTGGAGCTTGCATAGGAGTTTTTTGTGTTTGCTTGGATTTAGTTTGTTCAATTTTCTTAGAGTTTACTCAGAGATTGTTAAGAGTTGTGTTTGAGAGTTTTTATTCCGTTGAGTATGTTTAGAGTTAGTTTGGAGTTTGTTTTGTAGAGTTCTTGTTTGAGAGTTGTAGCTTTCTTGAGTTGGATTGTTGTACAAGGATTGATTATAAGGCAAACATTGATTTGATTTATTTTATTTTGTTATTTTGAATTAATTGCATTAATTACCTAGTTAATTAATTAATTAATTAAAGGTTTAATTTTATTGTAATTAATTAATTAGGTCATTAATTAAATATAGTTGTAAATGTTATTTTTAAATTAATTAATCATATATTTTAATTATTTAAGTAATTAGTTAATTACAACAACATCAACAACAACATCAAGCCTTTATCCCACTACGTGGGGTCGGCTACATGAATCCTTTTTCTCCATTGTGTTCTATTAAAAGTCAAATTCTCATTTAAACCTAATAAAGAAAGGTCATTCCTAATATTTTCCAACCAAGTCTTTTTAGGAGTCGTAT
>NW_021318883.1:432637-447976 GCF_001605985.2 Dendrobium catenatum
TATATATATATATATATATTACAATTATTTCCCTCCTCTCACACTCACAATTTCAAAAGGCAGAAAGGGGAATTGGCTCAGGTAGCACGGGACATGGGTGGAAGGTGTTTCACGTGAGGGAATCATGATGGAAGCGGCCTTGTGAGGTATTGTTCATTAGTGAGGGAGGCTTGTTCGCACAAAGTGGAACAGCCTAGTGTCATTCGAGCGAGAGCTCGCGCACGAAGCCGAGTTCGGCAAGCTGTGCGGTTTCACGTGTGGAGGCTCTATCGAAGGGATTGGTGGGTTGTTCGCGTATGAAGAACCCTATGCAGGAAATTCGGACTGTGCAGCTTCGTTCGAGAAGTGCTATAAACGGAGCAGAGATCGGATTTAGGAGGCGCCGTGAACAATAGCCGGTATCGGTTTCGAGAGGCACGGTGAATAAGAGCAATCAGGATTCCGATCAAAATTGAGTGTAAGTACTTATTTTTCATTTTTTTAATATTTTATATTAGTGGTTCCTCAACGACATGTTGTTCATTTTCGACATGTTCATTTTCAACGACGTTCCAACGTGCTCTTTTTTCTTTTTCTTTTTTTTTTTTTGTTTAATTTGATTTTAACATGAACATCCAATACCTTCTTCACCATCTCCTCTAGGTTGGAGAACTTATCCTCCATGTAGGAAATTCTGTCATCCACCATTGCTTTGATTTGGCTCATCTCTCCTCCAAGACATTCTTCCAAGGCATTAACCTTCTTGGCCGCCATAGGTACGTAGATCTTGGCCAAACTGCAAAAAACAATAATTCTACTCTTCAATAGAAAAAATCTGCACTTTGGAGGGGAAAACTCCATAGAAATCAGCAAGGAAAAGCCTCAATTTCTGCCTAGGACACCGCTCCGGTACCAATTTGATAATAAGTGCTTAAAGTGATCGACTAATTCTTGGCTTTTTATTGATGATAGATGGAATAAAACAACAAGATACAATGAATCCTCAATTGGAGAGGAGGATCCAGCTCTCCCAATTCCCTAGTTGTCAGGCAAAGCACACAACACCCTAAGAACACTAGAATTTCAACAAATAAAGCATATCCCTAACCCTAGGAAAATGACGACTTACATAAAGTATACAATAAATATTTAAATCCCAAAACAACCCCCCAGAATTTTCCCTCCTAAACAAGCCTTAATTTCCTTCAACAGATAGCTATTGGACCCAACAGAAGAGGAGGGTGGGAGTTGTTGGGCAGAACAGGTGTTCCGCCTCTTATATACCATGGCCGATCCAGGATGGACCAGCTAGACAGGTCTAACATATACTTGATTGTTTATTCATCTTTTTTTTTAAAGGTGCCTAGAAAATAATTTAAATTTATACAATTTCTAAGAAGCAATTACATCAATTTAAAGTTTAAAAAATCGTGTTTTAAGCATGCTAGCAATCGTAACCATGTGCCTTCCAATTTTTCGATACAGGATCAATACATGGCACCCATCTTTCCTTGTTCGGCATACAAATCTGTGACCCCTGCAACCATTCAATTCCACTAGTTAGGGAACAATCTTTGGCCTTCCTCCTTTCTAGTTTATCACATGAATCCGTAGATCACTGCCATCCTTGTTTGCTTATGAATCCATGACCTATTACCTTGCTTATTTAACTACTCATAACTACTGATTCTAGGTAATTTAAACATTACTAGAAAGCTATAATATCAAGTTGGACATACTAGAGAGCTATCATATCATGTTGGACACTATGTCAAACATTTTCACAATAAAACATTTTATAAGACACCTTTTTGGACACACCATTCGGCACAACCCTTTTTGTCAATTCCTTCAACAAAACTAATTCTTTAAGGGCTCCCCTAGAATGCTTCCTAAAGACCACTAGAGGCATTAATGAAATGCGTAGGGCACATATTACATAACAAACAATGCCACCACTTTAATTATAAGAACTGTTGTTGGTCATACTTGATATAAAAATCCAATGACATGATGAGAACTAAGATTAGCAATTATTACTTTTTCATAATAAATTTAGAAGCCTGTTATAATTGCAACCTAATATTTTGCTTATAATCCTATAAAATAAATAAATAAATTTTAAAAATCACATGACCGCTCTGGTTCATTTTCTATTTTTCTAGAATTTCCATGTCAATATTTTATGTCGTGTTTTTGTCAGTGTTTTTGCATAACAAAAAGGCTTAGAAAAAGCTCAAAAACTCCATGCTATATTGGATACGCAAGCCTTACTTGGATATTAGGTATGGTCCTTGTCTATCGAGATCTAGACAGTTTCAAATCTAAATCGAATTCACAAAACTAGGATCTGAACCAACTTTGGTCAGATCCTAAATCTTGTTGACCAACTGAACATGATTTAGACCCTAGCTTATATATATAGTCAGACACTACCTAAAAGCCATGCTCGAGGGCACATCTTAATATAGGCTCTAGGAAACTACCCATCCTTCCAACTACCTCAAAGAGAAAAAAAAAGCCAAAAAGCAAGTATCTATTTTGGCTTTCATGAAAAGCATAACACTATCAACACCAACCACAATGCCACTATAGATAGGCATTGTTCGTTTGAATTTTTAGGCAAGTATAAAAAAATTTTAATTTGCTCATCAATAGTGATCGCTTCCTTTGAAATAAATAAATAAAAAGACACTATATCAACAACAAAATAAATGTTTTACATAACAAGGTTCACCATATACATGAAAATAGATTTTTCCAACAAGTTAACATGATTACCGTACTAGGAAAATTAATATAATGGCAAAGTATCAAACAAAACATAGATTGTTCATTTTCAGCACAAGTGAACATTTTAGAAGTACTAGAAAAAAAAAAGAGTATGCAAAGTTTTCAAACAGTTAAACAAAATCACAAGAACATGTAACTGAAACATGTAGTGTAAGAAATGCAGTCCACAGAACATAAAATCAATTATGTAAATGAAGCCTTAGTTTTAAAAACTGTAACAAGATTTATCTTCCATACCAAAGTTAATTATGACATCACAAATGGTGTGCCATTAACGAACACAAATAGGCAACACAGTTGAGTGGGGGAAAACTAATAATGATTCGTATGGAATTCAAGCATCTAAATATTGAAAAGGATATAAGAGCTGAATTAAATATGCCAAACCTTGGGCCTGAAAACTGATAATGCTACTCTTGAAGCTTTGACTTGCTGCTGTGCCGTCTCCACAGCATTGCTTCCTCCAATGAACTTTGGATGTGAAGTGTTTATATAATCCATCTGCAATGTCCATGACATGTCATTGTGATCACTCAAAAGAAAGCACTCATATTCACAAAGAGGGAGGGCAACACAAAAATATCCCTCATATCATATTTATTGATTCAAAGAAAGCATATGATAAAGTTCTAAGAGAAGTACTCTGGAGAGTTCTAGAAAAGAAACGAGTTAAAAATGCTTATATTCAAGTTATTAAGGATATGTATGCAGGAGGTGTTACTTGTGTTCAAACACAAGGTGGTTGGATTACATTAAGGATCATCTTTAAGCCCATATCTTTTTGCTTTAGTTAGGGATGTTCTTGCTAGACATTTGCAAGAGGATGTACCCCGATGTATGTTTTTTGTCGTTGATATTCTTATTATTGATAAGATTAGAGAAGAAGTTAAAAGGAAAACTTAAATTATGGTGGTCAACCTTAGACTCTAAAGGTTCTCATTTGAATAGATCTAAAACCGAATGCATTGAATGTAATTTTAGTGGTAATAGATTTAGTGTGGGGATTGTGACTTTGGGCGATCAAGTTATTAAAAAGAGTACACATTTTAGATATCTCGGGTCTATTGTTTAAAGTGATGGTGAAATAGATATAGATATTATCGGTGAAATTCATGTTGGATGATTGAAGTAGAGAAATGCATCGAGCATGTTGTGTGATAGAAAAGCACCCCTAAAATTTTAGGTAAAATTCTATAAAATTGTTATGAGCCCTGCAATGCTTTATGGAGCATAATGTAGGTAATTAAAAGAGAAGCATAAAATTAAGTATTGCAAAAATGAGGATGCTTAAGTGGATGAGAGGCTTTACTTATAGACAATGCAAATCAAGTATATATGTGAAAAGAATAGAAAGAGTCTACTTGTATGGTTTCTCACATAAAATATGGGCTTCTCTGATTACCCGGTTATGAGAGTAGATGTATTAGATCTGACTTATGCTAAGAAAAGTAGATTTAGACCTAAAAAATTTGGTTAGAAAGTATTAGAAATGACATTTTGTTATTAAATTTAAATAAAATTTGACTCTTAATAGGGCACAATAAAGTAAAGAGATTCGTGTAACCGACCCCACGTAGTGGGATAAAGGCTTGTTATTGTTCTTGTTGTAGTATTTGCCAAATCTCATGAAACTATTTAGCAATCGCTAATTTTTAAAAACACATACAAATACCAATGTCATCATTTAGCTGGCATTTAGATCCTTTTTTTTCATTCCCAAACAATCACTTCAAGCACTTCTATTGTTCAACAGGGCACATTAATTACAAATATAATATTTGCATACCTCCATTTCAATCAGGTGAGTTATCATCGTCTCTGCAGGCTGGAGGGCTTCACGTAAGAAATTCCGAATTACATCATCCATGCATTTCCTAAGAACAGGGTACCGATGTAGCTCATTTGCTAGGCAGACATGGCTCATCTATACATCATGATGAAATATAAATTTTTTTAAATTTACCAAGTACAACTTATGATGAGTAAAAGCTCAAAATAACCCACAAATTATTGATAAATGTCCAATTGAGTCCCAGAATTTTGCATTACCCCATTTTAGTCCATTGACTATTAAAAATTTAGCCTAGTCTCAAAGCTTAAAATAAGAGTTAAAGTTAACTCCAAATTTAAATATCAAGGGTATTATAACTCCAAATTTAAATATCAAGGATATTTTAGGCATCACAAGTGAATATGAGATTACATTGCTTACATTACTCTATTTTATCATTTAATAAATTAGAATTAATCTAATACATAATAAGGGTTAATAAATAGTGAATAATTTTATATTTTTTTAAAGCAAAATCCAACTTTGCTCTTCTTTACCATATGGTAAAGAAGAGCAATGTTAGATTTTGCTTTAAAAATATATAAATGTTTCAATATTTATTAACCATTGTTATGTACTAAATTAACAATATACTATAATTCATTAAATGATAAAATAAAGCAATATAAGCAAAGTACTCTTATAGTCACTTAAAATACCTTAAATATCCTACAAAATAAAAGATAATTTTAACCGTTATTTCAAACTCGGGGACTAAATTGGCTCAATTTCTAATAATCGAGAGACTAAACTGAGGCAGTGCAAAACTCTGGAACAAAAATTGGACATTTATTAAATGTTGAGGGACTATTTTGAACTTTTACTCACTTATGACATAGTGCAAGTTCCGAGAGAGGATAAATGGTCAACACCTTTATCAATTCATTATAGATAAATTTAGCACACTGAAGGCTTGGATCTAGCAAACGACCAATCTGCCTTCTCACAAGAACTTCAAATGGCACCTACCATTAGTTTACACAACATCAAAAAAATTCTGACCGTTAGAAGAATGACAGAATGGAACAGAAGAAAAACTCCCTTTTAAAAAAAAAACATATTACATCAGGTAAGAACAAAGAACGTTTAGCACCAGTAGCATTCTGAATAGCCATCTGAATGTCATCATCAGTTACGTCAGCACATGGATCAACTTCCTGCAAGAATGGACGCAATATCCATTTACCAACCAAAACACTACTAACAAAGGCAAAATAAATAAATTGAAATAGGGACAACTGTTACCCTTTAAGGAACATTTAGAAAAAAAAATTGATCAATATCTTTAAAAAACTCAAAATTTAAAGAGATTCAAAACTAAATGACAGCAAAATAGTATTAGAAAACAAAGATGGCTCCTGAAGTGAACCTCCAAACTTCTCACAAATATTGACTGGAAGATATAATATATTCGGGCCCCACCAGAAAGCTCAGATGTTGATAATTCAGCATTTTTTCCATCAATCATAGAAGTAAAAGCTGGAAAAAAAAATCAAAGATGAAGGAAGATAGAGAGAAAAGGAGAGAATAAACAACAAATCATAAAAGATTTTTACAACAATATCCTGGTCAGATTTCCATCAATTAGTCGTGATATAAAACATTATAGGCTCTAGAGTGTCCAATGCAAACCTAGTATGCAAAACAAAGTTATATACAATCAATTTATACAAGAAGCAAATTTTGTGTGGAATCACAAACTGTATTCTTCTAATGATAAAAGCATGAAATAAATTAAACAAAATTCTATATATCAGAGTTTAGACTCCATAAGGAAATAAGCACTACGCACTAAAACAACAACATCATCAAGCCTTTATCCCACTACATGAAGTTCGATTCATACAGAAATCAGCACTGAGAAATTTTTAAAATAATGAAAGCCACACCAGCGATTTGAAATCTCGTGTGCAACAGAGAAACCATATTCTAAAAGATATGAAAGAAATCAATTGCATTTTAAACAAATCAGAGGAGAGAGAGAGAGAGAGAGAGATTAGAAGAGGGAAAAAATTAATTGGCAGGCAAGCCTAATGCTTGAGCATGAAGATCACCTCTCCCAACTTCCTTCAAGTCTCACACTTAACAAGAAGCAGAACACCTCTCTCATAATGCTTCAATTCTCAGGCTTGAAAAGGATTAGAATCCCCGCAAAATAAGAACATATGAACTGAATTTTACATCAAAATTTTAAATACAAGTCTCATGTACCTCCATATAGGAAAGAAACAGCCCATAGGAATTAGTAGGGTCACCAAAATAGAATCACCATGTTGACTTCAACATATGTCCCACAATCGATTCAATCAAGTGCAACGATGGAAAGGCCAACGCGGCAACACGCAAAGCCAATTGAAAATATATTGCCCACATTGCAAGAATAATCAGCCACTATCTGTTCAAAAAATGAGTGTCACCAATACACGGAATGTTGAAATTACCAAAGATAGACACTCACATTATTCAATCTATCACACAATAACAAAAAAAATAACAAGCCTTTATCCTGCTACTTGGGGTCAGCTACATAAATCATTTTTCATCATTGTGTTCTATTAAGATCAAATTCTCATTTAAATTTAATTAAAAAGGACATTTTTAATGCTTTCTAATCAAGTCGTTTTAGGTCTACGTCTAACCTTCTTAACATGGACAAAATCTAATATATTTAATCTCCCAACAAGGTAATTGGAAGGCCACGTTTATGTGACTAACCATCTATGGAGACTTTCTCTAATCTTATATGCCACTAAACCTACTCCGACCTTTCACGTATATACTAGTTTCGCATTCTATCTCTAACAAGAACTTTGTTAATGACTTGATCACCTTATGTCACCATACCAAAAGTAGATCTATTACTAGTTTACTACTAAAATTACACTCCATGCATTCAGTTTTAGATCTACTCAGACGAAAACCTTTAGACTCTAGGTTTACCTCCATAATTCAAGTTTTTCATGAACTCCCTCTCTGGTCTTATCAACAAGAAAAATATCATCAGCAAAAAGCATACACCAAGGTAAATCCTCTTGCAAATGTCTAGTAATAACATCCATGACTAAAGCAAAAAGTTCTGGGCTTAAAGCTAATCATTGATGTAATCCAACTAAATAGGAAAATACTTGGTCAAATCACCTTGTGCTTGAACACAATAGCTCTTGCATGCAAATCCTTAATAACTTGAACATAGGCATTATTAACTCATTTCTTTTCTAGAACTCACAAGAGCACACTCTCAAAATATTCTCATGTGTTTTTCCTAAATCAATAAATATCATATGAAGATCATCCTTATATTCTCTATACTTCACCATCAAATCTCTCAACAAATATATAGCTTCCATAGTAGACTTACTTTGCATAAATCCAAACTGATTGTGAGAAATATTAGAATCACATCATAACAAATGCTCAATTACTCTCTCCCATAACTTTAATATGTTACACATTAATTTAATTCCTCTATAATTCGCACACTCTTGAGCATCTATTTTACTCTAAAATGTAGGAACCAACACACTCCTTTATTCATCTGACATCTTTTCAATCTTCAAAAGAAAATTACAAAATTTAGAAAGACAAGAAATTCCTTGATCTCTTAAGCATTTCCACACTTCTACTAGAATATTATCAAGTCCTACTTCTTTTGTAATATTTTTTTCTTTAAAACTTCTCCAACTTCAAGTTTATTAATATAATGATAAAAACAAAAATTATATTTTCATTTAGAGTACTAAGGTACTAAAGTTAATCATATTCTCACAACCTTCATTGAAAAGTTTATCAAAATTCTCATCCACCTAAATAAAATATCCTCTTCTAAGAAATCACTTTTTGACCTTCATCCTTAATACACTGCACCTGAACTAAATTGTTATTTCTTTTATCTTTTGCTTAGCTAACTTATACATAAATATTTTGCCCTTCTTAATAACTAATTTATATAAATCACTAAAAAGTAAATTATTTTTGGTAAATATTGCTTTCTTAGAATTCCTACGAGCCCTTCAATATTTTCCCAATTTTATGAAACCAATTTTTATAACAAATCTTCTTAGTTTTTTTCTTTTCTTACATATTTTGAGTTCACTATCAACTATTTTTACTATTATAAGCTTCTCCTTTTTTATTCTCCAGGGGCATACTTTGCAAACATCCATAATATCATTAGCTATTTTTTTCTCACTCAACATTATGTTTCTCATGAACAACCAATGTCTTAAAATCTTGAATTTTACTCTCCAAAATATTTTAGTGGCATTTTTAAAATATTCTCATCAAATCCTAGAATAATATTTTACTTTTTTTTATTTTACACCACTGTTATCTTAAAAGTATAAAGCTAATAATGGATATTGGGTACATAAATTTTCACTCATAATAATTTTACAATCTTTGTAATCTAAATGATCTATTTTTTTATAAGACTATGTCAATTCTTAGAAATTATGCCATGCTCTTCTCTTTTTCTTAAATAAAGTATTAGCTACACAATTATAAGCTAGAATAAAATCTAATATGGTTTTACCACCTTTAATAGTAAGCCCCAAACACATAGCCCCCATGAGTGTTTTTAAAATATTTTATCCCTCTACCCAAATATCCATTTAAATCTCTTCCAATAAAAATTCATTCTTCAAAAAAAATCTTTTGCATTAATTCTTCTAAGTCATTTTAAAATTTTATTTTTGAAAGCATATCCAAATCTACTTGAGAAGCAAAAGTGCATATCCAAATCTACTTGATAAGCAAAAGTACTTATAGCATTAGCAACCTTAGTATCAAAAACAATTTTTCAGGCTATAATTTTATTCTCAATTCTATTCATTTTTATAATATTATCTTTCAAATTCTTATTTATAATCACACTAACACCATTTTTAGCACAACTCCTATGTAAATACTAAAACCAAAAATCTTAAACTATCAATCTTACTAGCCTTTCTCCTCATTAATTTAGCTTTCTAAATATATAAAATATTTCCTTATGAATTATAATACCTATTAATTCTATTAATTTGTATATAAGAGTGCGACATTTCTAGCTCATTTTCTAAATCTAGTTTCATGAACTTGTTTTTATTGCCACATTCATCCATAATATGAGAACATTGCTTATTTAACTCTACACTCGAGCACCGGTGGATCGACCCTTGCACACTTTTTTTGTATTTAGGCTATATAGCGTGCTGCTTCCAAGGAACGCCCTAGCATTAACATAATCTATTAAAGAATTCATGTCATGCTTGTTCGATAAGTTTTAACATTGTCGCTGCCGGGTCCTAGGCTCTATATGAGAAAAATGGAGAGTTTGGTTAGGTAGTCAACAATCAAGATAAGAAAAGTAATAAAAAAAACTGGTGCAAGATAGACAAATTTTGAAATATGCGAGAATTTAATTTTGCAAGAGAAAAATATAACAGTTTTGGGGAGAACAATCCCTCTTCTTGTACGAATCATATGATTGCAATATCATTGGAAGGCTAACACAATCACCTATAACTTTTGTAGTTTCCAGTTTGACCAACTCTAAACCAGGAAATTGCAATTTTTGCATTAATTCAGGGACATAAAATCTAAATAAAAAAAACTGTAGACATTTTCTTACCGTTTGGAGCATAACTCTCCCATTTCTTGTCAAAATCATGCAACCTTGGTATTCTTGGAAAGCTAACACAATCATCTACAACTTTCGTATTTTCACTTTGGCCAATTCCAACCCAGAAAGCCGCATTTTTTAAATAAAGTTAGAGACAAATTTTCCAAAAAAAAATTGGATACACACCATACATATATATATATATCACGGCACCAATCTCAAATCTTCTAGTCCATTCATACAACCCTCCTCCTCATCTATACTCATCTTTCTTATACCATTTCCAAGACTTTCCTTTCCCTCTACCTGCCCATGACCCACTTCCCCTGCTTTTCAAAAACACCTGCCTAGTTCCTCCATATTCCTTCACGCAACCATGGCCGTCAAACTCCCAACAACACAAATCCCATGCACCAATTCCCTTACCTGCACATAAGCCTGCGCAGAGAAAATTTTCAGTTGAATTGGGCATTTGAATCCTAAAGAAAAAGGAATCAATCATCAGGCCTCTGCACATCAAGATGAGCTTAATATGCTACAAGACGACCATGAGAATATGCTTAAAATGTTGTGACTTACAGAAAAGAAAAACGAGGAAGCATCAAGCTACAAGACAAAAACGAGAATATGCTTAAAAGCTAGGACTTGCAGGAAAAAAAAAAAACATGAAGAAGTAGAGGCACTAGCCGGGGAACTTGAGAAATATGTTGCTAATCTTGGAGGAAGGGGTATCCTTGGAAGCCTGACTCCTCAAAAAGGAGGAAGTTCTTAGCGAAGGATAGGATTATCTTAAAGATACCAATCAAACGAAAGATCGGAGAAATAGAGACGTAGAAGCTCATTGGCAAATAGTGCTCTATGTCAAAGATGAGGCGGTGAGAAACTGAATCTGAAGCCAACATGTCACCACCTCTCAACTCCAGCTCTCAAGCAACCCAAGTGCCCAATTGCCCAAGAATCCTCCCAGCTTTCAACCAATGACATCCGGAACCCCCAACAACCATCATGCTCCAACCACAACTTCCAAACCCTGACAATTCCTCAGACCATCCAAAACCTCCAACCGTAGAATTCTATCCAAGTTCTTCTACACTGACAGAACTTCCAACCAACAAGTTTCTCACATACAAAGCTCCCAGGTGATCACCTCACGTGCAAGATAAGAGGTTCTTCTTCTTCCTTGCCCTCTTTATTTCTCTATTAAAAATTAAGAAGGGATTAAGAAAAACAATATTAAAAGGGAGAAAATCCAATTTAAATTTCTCTCAATGCAAATTTGTTCTCACGCAACGATAGCCTTTGTGACCGCTATTTCAATGAGTCAAGGAATAAGTGTTGTATGTTAGGTATATCTCGAGCAGGTGAAGACCTATGCCTCCTGATTAGGCGTGGTTCTAAAGACTACATACTGAGATGTTTAGAACCATGAAAGTCTTCTTAGGCATGATGGGAAAGCCCAAAATAACTCCAAAAGCCCCTTGTGCTGAGGCGAGGTAGAAGCACTGCCGAAATTTCGACTGAATTAACAAAAAGAAGAAAATGCAAATATTTTTCTTTACTAATATCACACACAAAAAATGATGAAAATGCAAGTTCACAACTACAAATTTTAAAATAAATGAATACTCAAAATGTGATAAATGTTGCAAAATTGAAGTAGAACTAAACTTACATTGAACTCAATACCATGCCTATAAACACAAGCAAGTCCTCTCACTACCACTCAGAATTCTATGAAATGTGGACAGAACATGAGCTTATGAAAATGACCTAGTGAGAGCCCATCTTTATTAGCGAAAAATTACTCCCTAGGGACCTACCTAAATAATGCAGACTGACTGCAAGCAAAAATAATATTACTTCAAGCATGCAAAAAAATTCAATGTCGCAATTCTCAAAAATTGAATCCATAAACAAACAAAAATAAGCAAGCTAGCAGGCTCTTAAATTATGTATAGAGAGCAAATTTTGAGTAATGAACTCAAAAAAAGTTGAGCGCATATTTCAATAGCAATGCATTCTCCAATAAAAAGTGTGAATGATCAAATGAAGATAATTTAAAGTTTTGTGTGTGCATCATGATGCAAACTTCAACTTAATTATAATGCCATGTAAATCATGCAAGAGCATCAAGATGTTTGTGTTCTGTAAAGTTACATCAAAAGTAATCTGTCATGCACAACTTGATAAACATTCAATTGCTTTAAAAGTATGTGCACTAGCTAAAGCACATATGCATGATATCAAGAAAATATTTGGGCACCTGACAAGCACACCAATGTTTAAATGAAAATTAAGACAGCTTCAAAATACTACGTTTATCTCCCAAGAAAATTTTAACCACAGTACATGTCACTCCAAGAAGTATGTACTTGCTCTAAAAATACTTGCAATCAATCTAAAAATTCACTCCCTTTCAAGCATAAACTCATCATTATTCAACACACATGAGGTTGAACAAGCCACCCTACCTATAGAGCGGGAACATAAGTCCAACTTTTCAAGTCCAATCTAATCATTAAATAATTATTTCAAGCCTATACGAGCTGAACACAGCCCCTGTTCATGTTAAAATTTGAGCTCAAAATTCAATTCTTGTTCAGCTTGCTTAACAAACGAGTTGACCACAACCTTACTATCAAGCCAAACATGAGTGGTTCACGAATGATGAGCTTTTTTGATAGCCCTATTACAAAAAATTTTAATTTAAGCTTAAGCAAACCACCCTGTCAATAAGGTAGGGTAGAAAGTTCCAATATTCTAGTTGGATCCTCCACTTCTAAAGGATTGGACTCAACAAAACTCAAGTGCCTTGATAAATATTTATATGATAAATTTAAAAAAAAATTGGGATTAAAGAATGGTTTTAAATTCCTACAACTCCGGTCTAATGAAACAAGTTCATATCACAGAACTAAAAATCAAATACTCAATCATGAATCTTGCTAAAATATTTTGTTTTACATTTATATAAGGCATTCAAAACGTTTCACAATCATTTTTGTTAAATCTCAACCTTACGATCCCAAAGATATCCACGGCTGTGAACAGTAATCTGTGGGAAGACTACATGGATTGCATTAATTCCTCCCATTGATTTAGGAATAATTGTATTCATGTTATTATAAGAGTTATTTGTTTCCTTATTGATATACCTTGTATAGATCTATAAATAGGGAGTAGATTGCTTAATAAAATTCAAGTTTTTCCCTCTCAAATTCTCCTTTTAACAATTTTAAAATGAAAATTCTAGAGGCCAGCTTGCCTATATGACCAATCGTAAGTTTTAATTTTTAAACACAATTCTTTATCTGCAAGAAAGCAAAGTCAATAAAGTCTAAAGCAACACATCAAATCATTCAAATATCCCAAGGGGCCGGGGGTCTGGCTTTATTTTCATGTGCAAAACAGTCTAGAAGTGTCTAGAGAGAGTGGAGGAAGTACAGGAAATCAATTCTTGTGTCAGAAGAGTCCTTAATCAAATATTGAAACGAACTTCTTGGTGACATCTTTTCTTGAACTCTCTTTTACTTGTTTTTGATATTAAATGAAAATTGTTTTGTTCAGTTCTAATCACATGACTGGCTAAAATTTTGTTGTGAGGTTATGATGTGTAAGAAATCATGTCTGCTTAAGTTTAGATGTAGTTTCATGAACTGTTTTAAATGCTGTTTTAAATTCCCTTGCTCTTAATTTAGTTTCTGCGTAGGTCGTGCATTAACATAAAAAATAAGTGTGATCTATCACCTCGGCAGAGGAATAGAGAAAGAAGTAGGGGAGTTAAAACTGAAATTTACCATGCATAGATATATGATAGCCAGAGTTTTGGAATCTTAGGAGATGTAATCACTGAAGTTTAGTGAACTTAACTTGACACTCTTATAAGCTCAGTAGAAACTAGGAGTAAAACTGCTCTAATTCACAGCAAACTTAAGTAGAATCCAACTTTTGCATACTAGAATTTTTACACTATCATAGGTTCAGAAGAACTTTTGACATATAAATTTCCTTTTTTGCAACTGTAGGAGAAGTCTAGTAGCAAACTCTCATAATTCTACTAGTATTAGTGAATCACATAGACAGTACTAGAGTAATCATAGGATGACACCTGTCCTCATGGGAACAAAACTCGACACAATTATTTATTACTTGACACTGCACGTACACTTGCGTGGACATCAGGGCTTACACAATAAGATAAATCTTATCCTATCAAGATTCCAGTACTGAAATGCTCTCAAATTCCCAAAAACCTACATAAAGCTTTATTCCTGAGGATGATCAATTTAAATTAGACTACCACTAGCAATGAACTTTGGTATTTAATAGATATTATGATATTTTGTGCATTCAGGAAACTAAATAGGTTGGAGAGAAGGCTAAGGAAATTGATAATTTAGGATTTAAACTTTGATATTTGGGTAGGATTCATACTAGAAATGGTGTAGGTGTTATTATAGATAAGAGTTTGAAGAACAATGTTATAAAAATGAATAGAATTTGAGATAGAATTATAGCTTTAAAGATTGTTGTTGAGGATAAGATTGTTAATATTATAAGTGTTTATTCTCCTCAAATAGATTTGGATATGAGTTCTAAATTAATTTTTTGAATAACTTAGAAGAATTATTACAAAAGATACCTCTAGAAGAAAGAATTTTTATTGGCGGAAATTTAAATGGACATGTTTGGAGAGAGGTAGATGATTTTAAAAGCATTCATGGTGGCGGCTATGGTTTTGGAACAACAAATGAAGGTGGCAAAACCATATTAGATTTTTGTTTAGCTTATGCTTTTTCAATTGCTAATACCTTATTTAAGAAAAGGAAATAATCTCATCACTTAAAAAAATGGATATAGTACAACCTAGATTGACTATTTTCTTATAAAAAAATTAGATCGTTTAGATTGCAAAAATTGTAAAGTTATTCAGATTGAAAATTTATGCACCCAACATCGATTCTTAGTTTTAGATTTTAAGATAAATTGGCAGATAATAAAAAATAAAGTAAAACGATATTCTAGGATTAGATTGGGGCATTTAAATAATATTAACAAAAATATTTTTGAAAGTAAGATTTTAAATCTTAAGATTTTATCAATGCATGAGGATGTTAATGTTATGTGGGAAAAA
>NW_021318883.1:448076-471632 GCF_001605985.2 Dendrobium catenatum
AATGACCCGGTTAGGAGAGTAGATGTATTAAATTTGACTTATGTTAAGAAAGGTAGAGGCAAACCTAAAAAGACTTGGTTAGAAAATATTAGGAATGACCTTTCTTTATTAGATTTAAACGAGAATTTGACCTTGAATAGGACACAATGGGGAAAAAGGATTCATGTAGCCGACCCCACGTAGTGGGATAAAGACTTGTTGTTGTTGTTGTTGTTGTTGTTGTTGTTGTTGTTGTTGTAGTACCACTAGCAATGAACTCTTCCTAAATCTAAGTCCATAAAAAATATCAACTCAAGAAATCTACAAAACTCAAAATGCACAAATAATAATCAATCGCTTAAAGCTTGACCAACCGACCTGACCATCATTTGCACTAGTTTGCTGATACTGACAAATTTATCTTGACCAAAGATAATACCATAGCAAGTACAACGGCAAATTTACAAAAAAAATGTTAAAACGGGTCTCTATATGCATTTGTTACCATAAATTTCATAATTTTTTTAACTATTTATAACTGATTGCGATGGGGCAATGAATGTCTTTTAAATACTGGAAGTGCCTAAAGTTAATTGACAAAGATATGAATTGACTAAAATGACAAGTTATTAAAAGCCAATATAATTGCTTTTAAATATAAAATATGTTTTTTAACAAATGGTGATGATTGATTTATCAGTTTAACTAATTCTAATCAAAAATTAATAACCATGCATCACCTGAAAATCTATCTTATTAAACACAAATTATGACAGTTCTACTTCAAAACTAATGACAGATAATCTCTTTCACAATATGACTTTCCTCCTTTCCATAATGAAAATAAAAAATTCAAAAAAATGAAACTATTTCATACTCCACTGATAAGCCAAAAATTATAACTTCTATTGAACTGGAAAAAAATTTATTAATTAGAGTAGCAGTTTTAGCATGTGATATATCTAATACATGTTCACAATGTGGCAAGATGAGTCCACTAAATGTCCAAAGGTTTTAGTAAAATTACAAAAAATGAGACACGACACATGTCAAATCCTACACCTAAAGTGTCTGGTCATGTAATATGCCTAATACATGTTCACAATGTTGCAATAAGAGTCCATAAAATGTCCAAGCTTTTTTATAAAAATTAGTAGAATGAGGCATAATAAATGTCATATTTGCGCTTAAAGTGCTAGTTTCTGGTGTCCAAATGTTAGAGATGGCATCCACAACTAAATGGGCGTAGGAGTGTTGGTTCTTTATAACAACATAACATAATAAATTAAAGTTACCATTGAGAATGCACCTTTAAAATTAAACATTTAGTGATTTAAAACTAGGTAGAAATCTGAGGACAGTGATTCACATTTGATGTTTAAATTTAAGTTCTAAAATCAACTAGATATCTTAGCACTGAGAAACCACATAAGATGTTGAGGTCTTTTGAAAGAACAATTTAGCATTGACATTATTTTGAATTCCAAAAAATAATTCATTTGCTTCTCTTCTTCAGTTATCTAAACACCTTCAGTTCATTTGCATGGACCAGACAAAAACTTACACACAACAAAAGACTACAGTACTATATTTATATATAAACTTACTTAAAAAGAGAAATATTATTTCAACTTGAAACCGAATCATTTCTAGGCAACTCAAATCATCATGATTTCAATTTTGAGTCGAGTTCAATCCAAGCATTTATTTATTTTTAAGTTAGAATTGAGTCTATCATGCTCCAAATCAATTCAATAACACCCATATAAGGGTGCCAAGGCAAAATTTCCAGTGGCTGGCACAGCATTCATTTTTGTGGATAAACTGAATAAGATCACAAAATAATAGAAATGGTTCAAAAGAAATTAATTAATCTGCAGATTACTTGTAATCATCTTTACATTTCTGCTTAAAAATTTTAAAGCTTTGGATTAATCTAATAGGAAATCATTAGATTCATGTCAACATTTTTTTTAAGAATACCATTAAACATAAAACTTACCTAAAATAGAAATTTTGAGTATGTTGATCAGGTGTTTTGAAAGATCATTTTAGCATTAATATTTATTTAAAATCCAGTAAGTTAATGTCAAGGGCCTCAAGGTATTGAGCTAGCAAAGAATAAAACAGGTTAACGAACCTAGCATTAGCCCCGCTACAGTCAATGGTGGTTAACAGCTCAAAAAAAGCCTGGATCCAGAATTTTGGCCAAGATGATGACAAGTATTGATAAAAAACATAGACTAAATTTAACATCACAAAAAAAATAATTGATGAAAGTATAATGAACTTTAAAAAGAGTAAATGATCTCCTCATTACCTTCACAATATTTTGTAAGAATATTCAATATTTTGACGCCTTGGCCAGCCTATACAAGAAATATTATCAGAACGTGTGACATGAATAAATAAGGGTATGTAAAAGTATGACACCTTAACAAGCATTTATAACCTTCTAACATGTTCTACCAAAATAGCTGATTGCTTATTATCTAAAAGAAGGTGAACGTTCTTTTATAGGCTATAAATGACAATGATAGCTGATCAAGTTGTTCTACTCCTACATGCAAATGCAACAGGAACTAAGCTTAAGAATGTTTCTTTTGAAAATTCTTCAAAAATAACTACGTTTTAACATATACCAGCAGAACATATTAATATCAGATAGATTATGTGGGCAATAAAACAAACATATAGCATATGACTCTTTCCTTGAGTTCCAATGCATCAAAGAAAATTACCAAAAAAATAAGTTCTAATGCCATCCGCTAAAGGATGTCCTAGGGTAGTATTCTAGATCCACACAAAGTTGGCCAACATTGACTTGGTTGCATTTCACATACCATTTCTTTGAATTGCAAGAGGATTGCAGATTAAGGAAAACCTATGAGCATACACGGACACGGTGACACGGATACGACATGACACGGACACGAGACACGTTAATTATTGAAAATATATGACACAGAGGCATGTTGGACACGGTATTATTTTATATTTTAAAAATAGTGTAAACAAATAAAATAAGTATAATTTTAAAAATAATTTAGAAATAATAAGTCATTGAACTAGAATTTTCCAAAATCTGAGAAAATTTCCCAAGGAAGGAGCCAGAAAGATTTCGGCCAGCAGAAATCAGCTTTTGGAAATCTTTCCAAAGGAGTAAACTGCACTTATGGAGAGATTTCAAAAGCCATTTAATATGGAGAAGGGGCCGGCTATAATGGAATTGGAGGGGGGATTGTTTCCTTTTTTTTCCCAGTCAGGCTTTAGGAAAGGATTTAAATATTTGGCTTGAGTCCCGTGGACAGATTTTTAAGGAAATCAAATAAGGGGAGGCGGTAAGCTGGGAGGAATTAACAGGGAGAGGAGGTGACGTGATTGAGAGGAGCAGGTTCTTAGCTCCTGAATTCCATCTCTAGTATTAGGAAACAACTAATAGCCTAGGTATGAAGGAAAATTCGGCCAGGTGGGGATTACAGGAATTGAGATAGTTGCCAAAAGGATGGATTCAGTTATGTTTCAAAATTCAAAATGTTTTGAACTTGAAATGAGGGATTTGTGGAGGGAAAATTTTGAGTTAATGAGGGAGTTAATTAGGAGCATTAATTGGCTCTTAATTAGGCAAAGGAAGGAGGAAGAGGGGTTTGATTTCAAATAAGTGGGCCCCAATTACTTAAGTGAATTAATCCTTAAATATGAAATTAAATTTCAGATTTAAAGCTGCGATTAATTCCTTAATTAAATGGAGGAAATTGAGGGGGCATTTAACTCCTAATTCAAATTTGAATTTTGAATTGGAGAGTTAAAACCTTCCAAATGTGGATCAAACCCAATTAGGAAAAATTTCAAATTTGAAATCCAAAATTGTCATGGGTTTATGATTTCAATTGAGCACTTTCCAAAAATAGGTGAGCTAAATTAGGAAATAAATTTGAATTTCAAATTTTAAACAATTTGAATTTCAAATTAAGTCCTAATATCATGCACCCCAAATTTGGAAATCCAAGGAGAGAGGAGAAAGGATGAGGCCGGCGGCTAGGGAGCCAGGGCCGGCGGTTTATGGCGGATTTTTTGGTGAGGTGGTCGGCGGTTTATGGCGGAAATGGAGATGACGATGGTGGACGTAGGAAGAGGATGAAGTAAGAGGAATATGACTACGAGGAGCAATAAGAAGGAACAAAACAAAAACAAAAGATGGAAGGTAAAAAACGCAAGCCTTGGACTCTTCCGAAGACTGACGGGTGATGCTTTGCCCTTCTCCAAGGGACTTCAAATCACGAGCCCGGACCCATCCTGCGGCTGGTGAAGACTCTGATTCCTCCCATAGGAATCTCACTATCGTTCTTCCCAAAGAACCCAAGTGCAAAACACAAAATTTTTTTTATTAATAATCCCTCCTCTTTACAATGGCTTAAGGTCCTATATATAGGCCACAACATGAGAAAAATCAAAAATTACAAAATTGCCCCTTGGGCCACAACATTCAAATAAACTAACCTAGGGGTAAAATAGGAAATAACATAAAATAAGAGCTAAAATTCATAAAATAACACATAAATGACAATTTAAATTAGAGCCGTCGATTTACGACGCCTCCTATGATAGATGCGTCAAATCTTCGTGCCGATGTCCACATCAGTTTCTGTACTAAATACAAGTAAGGAATAAAAATGGGACCCTAACAAGGGCATGAAAACAATACTAGACGCTTTCTTTTACTAGCCCCCTTCACCAATCACCACTGCTTATGGATCTCAAGTTAAACTCATCAGAAGCTGGAACTTAGCTTAAACCCTGAGCTCTATCAAGATAAAGGCAATATAAAGTTCAAAAAGATTTCTCACTTTCACCTCTTCCCCATATTTACTTTCCTCCTCTCCTTACCCTAGTTCTAAAGATGCAACCAGCCAAAAAGGAATGTTTCTCACATTTCCCCCAAGCCAAAATATCTAGTTTTGTTTTCCATTTCAGTGTTCTTCAAATGTGCAAGCAAACTATCTGCAAGGGCCGATCCATAAAAATGTGCATTACCAAACAGTATGGCATCGAATAAGTCAAATGGCAATAATTTAATCTATTGCTTGAATCAGATCTCTTTGAAGTTTTAAAACATGCTTATTTTTTCTACAAGATGGAGAAACAGATACTAAGTGACATGAGAAGCCTTAACTAACCAGTAGAATAAGTAATGCCTTTTATGAAGACCCTGGTGGAAAGAAAAATAAGGACCAGATTTTTGTTGGGTTTACAATTTGATGGGGAGTCATATCAACCCTAACCCAACACACTAAAACCAAGGTTAGAAACTTTACCCCAAGTAAAAATAGTATAATGGAATTTAAATGGAAAGTAGGCAGCTGCGTTGTTGTACTTGGGTTTAGATCAACCTGAACAATGGTTCATTAAGGTAAATGAGAAGTCAAATCGCGTCCATGAGCAACATTGCTAACAATTTATAGCATAGGCAACAAACTGGCTGTTACACCAGGCATAAAAGTGAGCAACAAATTTCAGCCATATGCAAAACCAAGGGTTGGTATCATCTTATTTGTCATCAAACCTTTGATTCTGCAACATCACCATAGGCAGCATGTTCCTTTGCAACAGCCACCAACTGGGAATTAATATGAGATTTCAATCCTGGAAGAACTGTCTTGATATGTTGAACCAAAATCTGGAAAAAGAAAATCGAGCATTGGAATAAATAGTAAGAAAACAACAAATCTGATTATAGCGTGACAAAATATAAATTTCAGAAATGCAACAGCAAATCTATCAGAGAAAGCACTGAAAACTCTGATTTTGCAAGAGCTCAAGTTCAACCAGAACATACGAAGGAAATAACTGATAAGGCATATTAACCTTATTCAATTTCTTGGCTAACTGAGGGATCCCACAACAATGAGACAGGCCATGATATACCTGATCATCAAAGATGTTTAGCTTGGAATCTAAGGAATTGAAGATGTTTGAACTGGCTCCAAAGACAGTCATCTAATAAATAAAAAAATATCTCTCTAAACACGATTATTACATACAGGATGAAGGCGAAAAAACTTTTCTTCATTTGCCAGTGCATCTTTTATGCTTCGGCTAAAGTTGATATCCTGCATGATCAAACATGAAAATAAAAGAAATCAAAAAATAATCTAAAAAAGGCAAATGGATACAATGTACCCAGTACCAAATTTGAATATAACAACACTGAATCTTTGATTTGTTCGATCATGAGTGCATATCTGAAAAAATAGAATGTGCCAGAGAAACAAGCATGTTTTTTACTTGAGCAATATTGACCACAATGACCTTTCTTTGTTAATTATAAATTAAGAAAAGTTATATCTCAAGCATAACGATAATTTGATAAAATGTTTCCCATCAAATGGGACAATGCAAGATTTCAAAGGTGTTTCAGGTCAGTCTTCCTTAACCGTGACATCAATTGTTTTATCTAGGCATCATTTCAGCTGTCTAAGAACTACCCTAAGATCCATCTATTAAGTCAAGGCACGGAAATTAAAATCATAATTAAATGTGTACTTGAAATGAATTTGGTTAATACATAATGTGAATGATCGCATATGCGCTAAAAAGGATGAGTTCAAAAAACAATATTACCTTTGATGTTTATCACAACATTTTTTTCTTTTGGTTGAGATTTCACAGAAACATAATTAAAAAAGAACTCGATTATCAAATGCTGAATTTTAATAAAACAATGACTTTCTGACTAACAGAATATAAAAGAAAATTATTTCAAAGAACTTACCTGCTGACTACGATTAACAATGCCAACATAGCCAAGTCTGAGGGGGATGACATTTCCCAGTAAAAAGTTCTGTGCATCAGTTCCTTTGTCCATGATATCCAACTGTAAAACAATAAAAAAGAAAATTATATCTATGATAAAAGCTGATTTTTTGCAATAAATAATGCTCAGATTGGGATAGAACTCTTTAGGTAAAAAGACCTTTGTGATGACCCCAATTGTTCTAGAACCTGCAAGGAGAAAGTAAAAGAGCAATATTATCCTACAACTTTGCTGTCTTTTCAGAACAATTGGATTATTCTCAACAAGCAAAACAAATATATAGTATTATAATGAAATGTTACCATCAGGATCGACAATCCTAGCCATCTGAAGTGCATCAGAATTTGATAAGTCTGCATTTGCTGGAGAAACCGCCAATATAATGCAAGTATCATTCTTGATATATGATAAGATCATTGTTCTAATTCTAGCCTCAATGTCACTTGGTTGATCACCAACGGGCACCTTTGTTATGCCAGGTAAATCAACTAAAGTAATATTAAGAACATTTGGCGAAAAAATTTTCAAACGAATTTGCTTGTCTGAAACTCCCTGGTTTGCTCCTGCCTCACGATCAGTTTCAGCCTACAGATTGCAAACAAAATTTTGAACAAAATAAATATAACAATGAAAAGAAAGAAAAATAATTTAAAAACCAACGCAAGAGAAGCCCTGAAGACAATTACAGTCAATATGTAAAATAAATAAATAAATCTGAGATATATCAGAAAAAATTAGCATATATATAATCACAACCTGGAATCTCGCAGTATGGGACTAATTTAAACTTTCAAAATGATGAAAATTTGGGGAAAAAAATCATTAGGCTGATTACAAACCAATTGTCTAGCTTTGAACATAAAGTTTTAAAAGAAAATACAAATTGACACTAGTTATGGAAAAACCATTAAAAGTCAGCTATGTTGTAGTAGTAACTTGGCTCATCTTTTCAATGCCCCTTCTCTACCATACGCTGCTCTCAAGCACTTCCATTGGGACATGTAAGCAAATAAGCATGCATGGCCAAATTTTGTCATTTCATAAGCCCTAATTTGATGAAAACTAAATCGAAATGTCCCTAATTCTTGTGGAAAAAGAAGAAAACCCCAAGAAAGGAACTGTAGGAACCAAGCACCTGAATCTCCCGGCGTATCTCGGAGAAATTATAAAACCTATTTTCGGGCAGGTGCAGGAACTCCGCCCACTCCTCGCCCCCTTCCGCAGGCGCATCAGACCGGCGAAGGATATTCATGAGCTGCAGCACAAGCGGTCGCCGCGTGCAAATGTCCGAACCCCGCGGCAAGAAGTCGCGGCCGACCAATGCCTCCAAGACGCTCGACTTACCGCTGCTCTGGCTCCCGACGACAGCCACCTGCGGTAAATCGATCGTCGATGAGTTCCCCAACTGCGTAAAGATGTCCTGCAGCTTGTTAACAATCGGAATCACCGAACTCCCCACAGGACCAGGAGGAGCCATCGGCTGCGATTGCGAAGAACCTGAGAAGCTTACGGAGACCTCTTCATCTGCCATTTAAATCTTCGTACAGATCGAGTAGGGTTTTTGGCTTCAAAGATAAAAGGAAGCGGTCGTGAGCGAGTCCCTCCTATGCGATGCGGGGAACTTGCTCGTACGATGCGGATGTCCTCAGGACTTCATGAGGAACAATATTAATTACTTTCCAAAAAAACAATATAAATTAAATGCCTAAAATACCCCTACTAACTCAGAAATCTCATACGCAGGATGGAAGAAATTAGTAGAAAAACTGGAGGGTATAAATGGATTTAAGGATTAAGAGAATTGTTTCGCAAGTTATGGCAGAGGGATATTGGGCCAGCGGCAGGACGGCGACTGCGCGTACGTAACGGAAGTAGACGACGGTGGTCCCGCTGGGAGATCTCGCGGGCAGTTCGTTAGGGCATCTCCAACCGAAAATGTCATTTTTCACTCCAAAATGCACGGAAATCAAAAAATGCCGTGTTTCATCTCCAATCCAACGCCATTTTGCCGCTAAAATGATCGTTTTCGTTCGCGCCTTTCTTCCCAAGCTGTTCGGTAGAGAGAAAAAAATGCCGCAGATGAACAGTGCAACGCCAATATTGGCGTCGCACTGTTCATCCGCGATCAAATGGCGTCAAAAATGGAGATCGGTTGGAGCAAAGCAAGAACGGTTGGAGATGCCCTTACAAGCTCTAAGATCTGACTGCTAGGTGGGATCCGCAATTTTATTTAGTTGTATTAAATTAAATTTTAAAAAAAAAAATAAGCAGTTAAGATGGGACCCAAAGGAGGAAGAGTGTTTTTTATTATTTTTTTTTAAATGGTGGGAGGAGTTTTTCTCATTATCGTCTGTTCAAATTAGGGGACAATATCTTACATTAAGGAAAAATTATTAATATTACAAGTTACTCATCTTTTTTAAAAAATCAAAATGCAAAGGTTTACTATTGATAAGTCTTTCCTAATTTAGTTAAAATATTAAAAATAAATTGATTTTTTTAGGCTTTAGTTAGGGACAATTTTTTATCACTATTTCTTCTTCATTTTTAAAATTTTTATATTAAAAAATTATTTTAAAAAATAATAAGAAAAATATATAAAATGAAGCCTTACTAGTAAAGTCTAATAGTAATTTGAAGTATATATGATTTAATTAATTTAACATCAAATATGTTGAATTAAAAAAAGTTCATTGCGGGCACGGGCGGATCCCCCTTTACCTCAGGGTGGGCAAAAAAAATCAAATATATATATATATATATGTATATATATATTTATCTTAATTTGTGTAGATTGATTATCAATAGTAAAATTATGATTCAAAGACCATTGACATGATAATGCAATTTTTACTTTAAGATAAATCAATCTATGATGTAGAATGTAAATCACCATAACCAAGCAAGAAGATTATATTTCCACATAAAAATCCACAAATTCATAGTCATTAAATCATCAAAGTTCAACAAGGGAGTATAATGGGTCCAAAGGATAAATAGATGAAGACTAAGAAGTTTAAGAACATATATAAATAACTTTGGCCAGGCCTTCTTGGGTCCTTCATCCTGGGCTATTAAGCTTGAAATTACTTAGTTGAAAAGGTAATCAATAAAAACATAGTTGATAAATGCTCTATCAGCAATCATGATTTGCATCAACTAAAATTAGTCTTATGATCTCAAACCAAATGAAAATAAATTAAAATTCATAGAAAAATTATATAAAGTAGACATGAAAAAAAAAACACATTGAGCTTATAATCTCAAATAATAAAAAGAATTACAACCAAAAGAAAGTGAATAAAATAGCTAAGTTATGTATAACCAAAGTCACTTAATTGGACTTATTTTCCTATTTGGGCCAAGGTTACTGTAACTTAATGTATTAATATGACCCTTATGTGCATTAAAAATATAAGCCGATAGAAATATCTAACATAATGAATATGGTATAAAATGCAATGTTACATGTCCTTAAGTGAGGAAGACACTTCTAAAAATTCATAATTGACTATCTATGTTATGAAAATATATCAATTGCTTGGGCATTTTGATCATTGGCTAGCTCTATCTTGCATCTCATCCAAGATATATGAAAAGAGCAAATATCATTTAAAAAGTGGCTTGAGAGAGGGATTTAAATTTTAATTAAAATATTTTTAAATTAATTTTAATCTTATCTATTAATTTATTAAATTTTAGAAATAAAATTTCATCCTAAGAATCTACCAAAATCATTTATGACCAAGATAAGTTCATAGTAGTAATAAAAGCAAAGATAATATTTCAAGCTATTATAAAAAAAAACCTATAAAAGTAAAAAATAATGTTTTATGATGGTTGTAAGAGAATGAGGAATACGTTATTGTAGTTGAACAGTATGTACATACATACCTAAAGAAAATAAAAAAAGATAAATGAGCTTTAAATATACATGCTCAAAACATTTCTAATTCTACACCAAAATAAAACTGATAATAAGGTATAAACATTAGTAAACCCTTTGCTCATTGTCCTTATCAATTGGTTCAAAAGGGTGCATGTCCATTGTGTTACGAAAGATATTTCAAGATGAAAGTTTGCATTAACTTGGGAATCTTTCTTTAGACCTCGTTGTGTCTAGAAAATGTAACAAAACAAATTATCATATAATAGATATTCATTTATTTAGCATTTTAAATATTTAGCACACATATCTTAAAGTTTGTATGTTTGGCACATGTGAGGAGAATATTTTTTTCATACTCATATTGTAGAAAAGTAGCTAAATAATTAAACACATGTCAAAAGCCTCATAATTAACGTATATCTAAACCCAAAGAGTCATATATTATGAAACACAGAGACTTTTTAGCAAATTTATTATCTAATTACAACCTCTCTATACTAAGAAACTAAGGGGTTATGGAATATCATAATATCTAAATGTGTGCAAGAGTATCTATATAATAATTAAGCACATGTCAAAAGCCTCATAATTAACATATATCTAAACCCAAAGAGTCATATATTATGAAACACAGAGAATTTTTAGCAAATTTATTATCTAATTACAACCTCTCGATGCTAAGAAACTAAGGGGTTATGGATTATCATAATATCTAAATGTGTGCAAGAGTATCTATATTATTAGGGTCAACCCATATGACTATGGTAAGAAACAGGATTAGCTCATCTCAAGGGATTTAACTTAATTAATTATAAAAAGTTTAAAATAAATGGTTTTATTTTCAAAACAAAGACATTCAATATGGTATAAATATGTGATTAATTTTGAAACATTAATTAAAGTGGCATGCCCTAAGTTAATTATATTTTTAAATAATAACATAGAATTTGATATTAAAAAAAAGGATTATCATTAAAAGATGAACTATCGCCCCAATAATGATCAAACTATCATGACCACAGGGCATGCCTAAAATTAAGTGGGCTCGACCTACCTAGTCATATGTTGATCTATCCCATATATATATATATATATATATATTGGAAACAAATAGAAGACCGCGCCTTCAGCGGGGTTCGATGACATTAAATTTTAAGTTTTCATTTAAATCTTTTTTTTTGTTATTAAATAATTAATTTATTAATTTATTTTTTTATTATAATTTAAGTTATTAAATTCAATAATTTAATTTATTTTTTAAAATAAAAAATATTTTATTTAAATAATTTAATTTGAAAATAAGTTATTAAAATATAACTTAATTTTTTTAATTTCCGTCGGAAATTCGTAGGAAATTCCGCCAGAAATTCCATCGAAAAAACATCCGTCGGAAAGCCAGCCAAAAAATATGTCGGAAATTCGTAAAAAATTTTCCGTCGGAAATCCGCCGGTATTTGTGACGAATTTACTTCCACCGGAAATGAGCTGTTTTCCTTTAGTGCATGCATATTTACCTAAGATATAATATTGTGAGGCAATTGCTTAATGATGGGATAATAACCCAAAATTTTGTGAGGTAAGAGATGAACTTAGCATACCTCTAACCCACTTGGAAGGAAGCAAGTCATTGACACATAGAGGGGAATGAGACTTTCTCCTATAAACAAAAGTTGATATTGATGGTAACACAACCTAGTTGTATGGAGATCCCTTATAATAGGTTTATATAGGAAGAACAAGTCATTAGTCAACTTGGTATATTATTGCAAAATAAATATTATGGTTCATTCCAAAAATATTGAATAATGCGATTTACAGTGATAAAGAGGTTGAGTTTTTACTATTAATAAATTTATAATTCTTTTAAATTATTGTTCTTGTTGTGAGTCAAAACAAATAAATTCACTTATATGAGAGTAAAAGTTGACCGTATTTTATGAGAAAATAAGTCATTTCTTATTGAAAGATTTGAACATGAAATTAATGATAAATGTATCTAGATTTTTGTAGTTAGATACGTATTTGAACATCATTTTGATCCTTCGAGGTCATATGGAGTTCACTACAACTATCTGACTACAATAATTGAAGATAAATCATGTTAATTACCACATTCAAGTATTCAATTGGATGTCATTTTGATTTTCCAGAATCTCATGTAATTTTTTTCTTAAATTTGATTGTGGTGGTTAGGACAAGAACTTATAGTTTTGTAATTTGAACCCATTAAAGAATGATATTTTCATCTTTCAAGATAATATATCATTCATAATGGTGTGTTCGACTTCAAAACTAAAATTCTAAAAATCAAAATTTTTCAAAGAAAATATAATTACAATTGCTTTATACTTTTCAACAAAGCATGCAGATAATTACCCCCAATTAGAGCAACTAGATTTGAAGAATTTATATCTTTTGCAACTTTTAATCTTTTGAGATTTTGATATATTTGTTCTTTTTGAGGATTTTAGTCTTCTAAGATCTTTTGTGTGCATGTGCCTTTTGAGACTTTTAGCCTTCTAATGTATCTTGTGTACTTGTGCCTTTTGAGGCTTTAAGCCTTCTAAGGTCTTTGAATAAGCGAGACCCTGCCAATCACTTGCTCTTATGGAGTTTTTCTAGTGAGGACCTTATCCACTACTAGCTTTCCTTCGAGGCTACCTCATGGGTGTGTCTGCCTAGGGTTATGAGTGAAGACCCTATTTTCCACCTGCCCTCATGTGGTATTTCTAATGAGGATCATGTCCAGTACTAGCTTACCTTCGAGGCTACCTCATGTGTGAGCCTTCCTGGGTTATTATCATATACAATATTATTTATAAAAGATTCATTAATAAAACCTTCTTGAAAGATAAAAAATTTGAGAAGTTTAAAGAGTTTGAATTCTTTGAGTAATTTTCAACATATGGATATTCTTAATCAAAAACACCAACAATTTCTTTACCACGACTCTTCTGATCTCCTCTATTTTTTAGCTGATAACTTGCAAGTGGCTTGTATAAATAATTATCTAAATATCCTTAGCAAATCAGACATTTAATCTCATCCTTCAATTGAAAGCATTTTTTCAGTTGAGTGTCCCTTTGATTGATGAAAGTTATAGTAATGAGACTGATATCCTCCCATTAGATTTCCTAAGGGCTTTGGCCCCTTGAGATGTTCATAATTTTGAATCTCCATCAGAATGTTAGCTCTTGATGTATTTAAAGGAGTGTAATTAGGTGATATTGGATGAATTTGATAAGACTCACTTTTTAACTTATCATGCCTTCTTTGTTACGTAGGTTGATCAGTTTGTTGTGAATTTTTTCATTTGAAGGATGATTGCATGAATTGCTTTCAATGAGCAATGATGGCCTTATCTGCCAAGATCTATGCCTCCACATGATGAATTAGGTTAGCATATGAGTGAACTATATCTTATATAAGTGTCAATTAAAAGGGGTCAGGATAAAGCCCTCTAAGAAAAACTACTCTTAACAACTCAAAATCTACACCTTGAATTTGTTAATCCTTGATGGACAGTATTTAAAAGTACTCCTTAAGTGACTCTCCTTTATTTTGGCGAATCCCATAGAGGTGTGAAGAATCTTTAATAAATCTTTGATTTGTAATAAATTACTAGACAAACACTTTAACCAACTTAATGAACTTGAGAATGGTTCCGACTAGAAGTGAATAGAACCATGTTCGAGCTTCCCTTTAAGGGTAGCATGAAACTTGGTAGAAGAATTCATCTGAGGCTCATTGGATACACATAATGGTTATGTAATGATCGATATGCTCTAGGGGACATCCCGTTATAAGAATTAATGCTCGATAATTTGAAGCATGTCATAATGTGGTGTTAAAGAATGGCTTCAATTAGGGGATATGACTTTTAAAAGTTCCATTTATGAAGATGTTGCTTTCCATTTCTCATAGGGAACTCTTCTCAGACTAATCATCACAGTTCATAACGTAAGGTGTTGCGTGGGAGGTTAGCAACAGAAGGTTGGGCCAAATTCTTAGTGATAATTAGAGGAATACATGTTGGCTGACCTGTATGAGATGGATGGGTAGAGCTAGTCGTGTAAACAAGGTTTATGTCTTACTGTGATACAGATCAACCCCCTGACTTGGGGAGAGGGATATCAACTTAAAGATGTTCAAGTCGATCATCCTCTGCTAGTAGCATATCCCGAGGGAGACGAATCTCCTCTTTGTTATGCTAATGTTGGTTGTTATATTCCTTGTAGAAGTTGAAGGATCTCACTCTAAGATTACTCCATTTTTGGATGCGATCTTCTAGGGATGGTCATGATGTTTCTTCTCCTGTAAAGTTTTGCCCACTGGGGAAAAGAGAGGCTAATGCCTGTCATCCCTGGTTCATACACTGATTCTTGGATTGATGTGTGTTGGAGCAGGATGCTCTCATGTTACGATTGCTGCACCTGTTAAGCATTATAGAGTGCTTAGGATAGTGGGATTGATGTTTCCCACAAATTGTGTCAAACTATTGTGGGCTAGAATATACATGATAGTAGAGTGAAGAAATTTTTTTCTTCGTATTGCACATATATTCATCACATAAATAGAGAAGAGTAAACACTAGAATTTTTATGTAGAAACCCCTAAAAAGAAAAAAACCATGGAGCTACGCTCAGTTGAAATAATTTCACAATTATTTAAATAGGTAACAAAAATTGTCCTATCTCAAAATTTCGAGGATGGTGAAATTACAATACCCCTCCAAAATAATATAACTATTGTGGGTTATAATATACATAACAGTATAATGAGAGAATTTTTTATCTTATTGCATGAATTTTTTGCACACAAACAGAGAAGATTAAACATCGAGATTTTACATGGAAAATTCAAGAAAATGGAAAAACCACAGAGCCACACCTAGATGAAATGATTTCACTATTGTTTGAATAAGTTACAAAAATTGGCTGATCTCGGAACTCAAGAACAATGAAAATATAATAGTTTGAAAAGTTGGGCGGAAGTCTAATGTCATTCGATGATCCAGCAAAAGTTTAACGACTTTCGATGGTCGGGCGAAAGCCCACCGGTGTTCTGTGGTCGGTCATGAGACTGGCGATGGCTGACGATCAGGCATAAGTCTGGTTGTGGTACGACGATGGTTGGTGAGCGGGAAAAAGTCCTGCGGTGGTCTGACGACAGCTAGTGGTCGGGCAGAAGTTCGATGGTTGGTGACCAGGATGAAGTCTGGCAGTGGTCCTATGATGGATGGTGGTTGGGCATAAGTCTGGTGGTGGTCCTACGATAGCTGGTGGTTTTGTAGAAGTTTGGTGGTTGGGCGGAAGTTCGGTGATAGCCAGTGGTCGAACAGAAGTACAACGATGGCCCGAAGATGGCTAGTGGCAGGGCAAAAAATCGATGATGGCGATGGTCGGGAGATTAAAGTCTAACGATGGTCTGATGCTTATCGATGGTTCAACGGTGGTCCGACTATGATCGAGGAGGAGCTTGGTGGCAAGAGAGATCTCAGATTTATCTTACTTCTTCCTCTTCTGCCTTTTTTTTCTTCCTCCCTTCATGAAAATGTGGGGTTTATTTATAATTTTTTTTAGTGGCATGGATAGTAAATAGTCATAAGATCAAGGGTAAGTTAGGAGTGTTTCAGGTGGATGCCCGATATTGATTTCCTTGATCATAGATTGTTTATTGTGCATTTGAGTGTCATAATGATGTCAAAATTCAACAATCTCAGGCTCGTTGGATTCATCTTGTCAAGCCACTCGATTGGATTATAAGTGTGTCATATTTGAAAATCATTTGTTTGCCCAACTTATGCTTTGAAGCTTTTAAATGTGCTTCAGACCGTCAGTTTGGACTCATTTGAGATCAGATTAGATCAAATTTGGTGTCATTGGATTCGTCTTTTTTAGATGTTTAATTTGACTATAAGTTTGCTAAAATTGGAGTTTGGATGGTCCCAAAATTAATTTTGAATATTTTTTATTCAACTTTGCCTCGAGATTCATGCCCGATCAAGATAATTTTTTGATGATGTATCAATAACATAAAATTTTGTTCAATACCTTTTATATAAAATAATTTAATTTACTTCTCTTCTTATTTATTAACTTTTATTCATTAATTAAGATATTCCAAAAGGAGAAATAAGTATAATTTTATAAAAAAATGTAATAGATAAATATAATATTAATCATATATAAAAAATATAGCTAATTTTATTTTATTTTTTGGGGATTTACCTACATAAAACTTAAAACTCACATATTTACATATTTACCCACACCTAAAAACTTTTATTTCCTCACATCCCGCACACAACTCCGTCTCCATGTTCTATGTGCAATCCAACTCCCATTCGCTCGCAGGTTCGTCTCCTTCGCCCTATTCTCCATCAATTTCCTGCATTAGAAAGCCCTCTGATGGTTGTGAGCGCCCTCCTACTCCTTCGTTGTTTGATTATTATTGTGAGTTTTGAGTGATGCCCTTTTTTTTCTTTTTTTTTGTAGGGCTTCTTATTACCCGTGTTCGGCTCAGTGCATCAGTACCAAAGGTCGCTGCTCTCCTAATGCCGCTCTTACCCACGGCTTCCTTCTTCCGCTATCGCCTCATCCTCCCTGTTCTCCCCTTATACTCCTCCGCCCTCCTCCGCCGCCGAGTAGCCACTACCATCTCCTTTTCTGCCGGTCGCCGCCTTTCCCCCAACAAAAACCTTCTCAACGCTAAAAACGCAGTCAAGGACCTCCCGTCCCTCTCCCGCTTCCTCTCCCCGGACGAAACACCAACTCTCCTTCCCGACCAGACCACCGGTTTTGTTGCTGCCGCCCAGGCCAATTTTATGCGCGTCATCGTCGATTCCATTGGCGACTCTGAGTCCGGCGGGAAGGTGGGGACGCAGTTGCTCTGCGTTGTGAGAGCTTTGCTGAAGAAAATTAGGAGAAAGGTATTGGTTGGAGACAGGGTTTTGGTTGGTTGGGTGGATTGGGTGGATCGAAGGGGGATGATTGAGGATGTATTTGAAAGGAAAACGGAGGTGATTGATCCTCCGGTTGCGAATGTGGACCATTTCCTGGTTCTGTTTTCAGTGGAGCAGCCAAAGTTGGAGCCTTTTACTTTAACTCGGTTCTTGGTTGAGGCTGAATCCACCGGGATTCCGCTCACTCTTGTTTTGAACAAGTGCGAGCTTGCTAATGAGGAGGTACGCGAAGCTAACATCATATTCGATCTTTTGTGATTATTCTTGTTGCGAGCTGGAAGAAATTAGCATGAACTATGAGTATGCCAGGGCTATGTGCTTCTTATATTTAGAATCAAAGACCCAGACACAATTAAGTAGACAAGATTTTTTGTATGAAAAACTCGGAGGAGAAATAAGTGTCCGGGTCAGTTGATGAATAAACTTGCAATATAAATAAAATTGAATTTAGAAGTTTATTCTCAGAATTGTTGGATGGTCATCGGCAATGCTGTCGATGCTAGGTCTAAAGTTGTAGATGAGAAAAGTGGAGGATTGCGTTAGGTAGTCAATAGCCAGCGTAAAACATGTCGAATAATCATGACATGAATCCTTTCATTTTGGATTCATGTCAGGTAGGTCTACTATGTAAGTCATACATTTATTGAGAGGTTTGATAGAGAAATATAGAGAAAATAAGGAGAATCTACATATGATATTTATTGATTTAGAGAAAGCATATGATAAAGTTCCAAGAGAACTGCTATGGAGAGTTCTTGAAATGAAAGGAGTTAATAATGCTTATATTCAAATCATTAAAGATATGTATGCAGGAGCTAGTACTTGTGTTCAAACACAAGGTGGTTTGACCAAGTATTTTCCTATTTCGGTTGGATTACATCTAAGATCAGCCTTACGTCCATATCTTTTTGCTTTAGTCATGGATGTTCTCACTAGACATTTGTAAGATGATGTACCTTGGTGTATGCTTTTTGCTGATGATATTCTTCTTATTGATAAGACTAGAGAGGGAGTTGAATGATGGAGGTCAACCTTAAAGTCTAAAGGTTTTCACATGAGTAGATTTAAAACTGAATATATGGAGTGTAATTTTAGTAGTAATTGACCTAGTGAGGGGATTGTGACTTTGGGCAATCAAGTCATTAATAAGAGTATACATTTTAGATATCTTGGTTATGTTGTTCAAAGTGATGGTAAAATAGATCGGGATATTATCAGCATAATTCAAGTTAGATGATTGAAGTGGAGGAATGCATCGGGCTTGTTGTGCGATAGAAAAGTCCTCAAACTTGAGGGAAAATTCTATAAGGTTGTGGTGAGACCTGCAATGCTTTATGGTGTCAAATGTTGGCCTTTAAAAGAAAAGCATAATACTAAGTTAAGTGTTGCAGAGATGATGATGCTTAGGTGGATGAATGGTTTTACCCTTAGAGATAGGATACGAAATGAGCATATATGAGATAAGGTTGGAGTAACTCCAGTGGAAGATAATATTAGAGAGAGTTGCCTTAGATGGTTTTGTCACATTAAATGGAGGCCTTCCGATGACCTGGTTAGGAAAGTTGAGATATTAGATTTAACTTATGTTAAGAAATGTAGAGATAGACCTAAAAAGACTTGGTTAGAAAATATTAGAAATTATCTTTCTTTATTAGATTTAAAAGAGAATTTGACTCTTAACATGACACAAGGGCGAAAAAGGATTCATGTAGCCGACCCCACGTAGTGGGACAAATGCTTGATGATGATGTTGTTGTTGGATGGTCATCGGCGCTATATTGCCTCAATTTTGTTTTGGTTCACATTGGCGATGGCAGTCGGTTATGGCATCTCTAGGTGTCAGCAACAAGAAAAATTATTCTTGCAGAGTCTGGACATAGAGTTACGTCCGAACTCCATTAAAAATGTGACATGTGTCCTTACAAATTGTGTATACAATGTGTACAAATTGTGTACATAGTGTGTACACAATATATATAAGCTTGTACACACTGTGTACACAATCGTATAATTTGTACACAGTGTGTATAAACTTGTACACTGTGTACTAGATCATATGTCACATTTTTATTGGAGTCCGGGCATAACTTTACGTCCGAACTCTGCATGTAATAATTTCTCTAGCAACAAGGAGCAACAACTTATTGCTCAAATGGCACAACATTAATGAACAACAACATTGCTGGTTCTAAAATTGTTTGTGGGTAAGTTAGACTCTTACTATACGTGAAAAGTAGCTATAAAAGCTGCTCTTTTACTCGAACTACCAACAAGTCGCCAAGTGTGTAAATGAATATTTATTATTGCTATGTATATTCAGCTAGTTGTTTGCACAAATATTTTTCTCTTTTTCATTTAGTTTTTTGAATTTCAGGGGAGATTCCTCAGTTGTTAGAATTAGGTCAAATTGATGCCAAGTTGAGCAAATTTCTAAGGATATGCCTGAGAATACTTTTGAATTGTTGCCAACTTTATTCATCCTCTCAGGAAGTTTAAGCTAAGTTATAAGAATGAGTAGGATGAGTTGTCAATTTATTGGGAGAAAAAGGACGAGTTATAGCAAATGTAGGTCTGGATCCCTTCCTAACCAAAAATAAACTACACTTGACAACCTTTGATTTCATCCCTTCCATTTTCTCTTTAAAGGAGGTGGTGTACGACCAATCTATTAGTATGGACCATTGTGGGATGTCTTCAAGATGAAGATCTTTTTGGTGGTTGCTATCCAAGAAAGGTGGAGCTGATCCAACTTCACACCGAGGAACCTAAATGGCATTATCTTTTAGATGAAGGTCTTTGTCAGGGTTGCTTTCTAGGAGTGGTGGAACTAATCTGGCTTAACACCTATGAATCTCAATAAGGTTATTTTCCAAGAGGAATATGGAGGTTTTTCTCTCAAGAGAGGTGGAACCGATCCAACTTGACATCTAGGATAAACTAAGAGGAACGTCTTTGAAAAGGTTTCTCCCCCAAGAGATGTGGAATTGATCCAACCTAACTACTAGAAATTCTTATAGGTTGCCTTTTGAGAGGAAGGTATATGAAGAGACTCTAGTAGAGGTTGAAATAATCCAACCTAATACCTAGAAGTTTCAATAGGGTTGCCTTCCAAGCGGAAGGCAGTTTAGCCTCCACAATTGTTGAGTGAATTTTCTTCAGTGGAGTGACATCATGTCTTCAACCTCATTTATGCTTGAGTATCCTCCTAGGGCATAATCACTGACAAAATCTCCCTAGGGAGTTTGAGTAGGCTAAGGCCTAGTCATTAAAATGTGTGCCCCTTAAGATTTTCTCTGTAGAAACCCTCTTGGGGATATGTGGACTCTCTCACTATATTATTTGATTTTAAATTTGATGTTTAATCTACAAGGTATGGCGGAGAGTGTGTACGTTATATCATCAAAAATTATGTAATCTTGGATCAAATAGGTCTTGCCCCTAAACAGGTTGATTGGCTATCTAAAATATGCCAGCTCAGGTGGCCAATGGTTAGGGGTGTAATGAGTTGAGCTTGAGCAAGATGAATGCTTGTTCATGTTCAGCTTGTTGAAATTAATATTTGTTCATGCTTGACTCTTTTTTTAAACTATTCATAAATATCTTGTTCATATTTTATTTTTTTTAATGTAATTGAGCTCATGTTCGGCTCAAATTGATTTAATAATAAATTTTATAAGTTTTTATGTAAAAAACATTGTAATCTTGTTTAATTTTTTTACAAACTCATTAAATTTTTTTAGATGAGCAAAATAACTCCACGTTACTAACCAAAATCCCACGTGTACAAATGCTCATCCACTTAAAGTAGCAAGGCTAGGCAAGAAGGTTTGTTCTTTTATTGTTTATAAAGGGTTTAACTCTAAATCTCCAAGGATGTGAGACTAAATGAATAAAGCTTTCTCAAAGGCAAGTGGCGATGCTTAAGATTTTATATAGGCCGCATGGGTATTCTCTTATATGGGCCACATTGATGAGATTTTTTGCTGCGCAGTGCGCACCTAATACTTATATGTCTGAATGATGTTATAGCCAAAGCAAACAATATATGAGAGAGAGAGAGAGAACTGAACACAATTGAATAAAGGTTTGTTCGTGTTCAGCAGTACAGGTTGTTTACAAATCGAGTTCAAATAGTATGTTTGGGTTTAACTTGTTTACTTAAGGAATGAATCAAATAGGAGCTCTGTAATGACCTGTTTGTGAACAAAGAGTTTATTTGATAGCCATATTAGTGATGATATTATCTCTAATTTTTTATTTAAAAGCATTAGGTTGTTACTAGAGACTTCATGATCGCAATGGTCGTAGTATATTGGAATTTTGTGTGGTGGATCAATGTGAAAAAAAAATGAAGATGTTGTAATTGGAATATGTTAGAGAGAAGAAGGTTAGGAAACTATTTTCCTTGATAAGAATATTTATTGAAAAATGACTAACGACAAGGTGCAGTGGGTAGGTATGGCAATTTGGAGAAGTTTTGAACTTTAAAACGTACCACGATAAAAAAAAAAACGCTATTCGGTGGCTGTTAGCTTGCTACTACGATGACCGGTATCATGTGGAAGGGCAAGAGGAGGGGAGGGGCTGACTACCCAATATGGTCAGTCTGTTATGAGCTTGATTAGGCTTAGTCGAGCCAATTATGGGCTTTTAAACCAGGTTCAACCTTTAAAAGCTTCATCGAGTCAGTTTCAGCTTTCAATGTTTGCTTGCTATTGATAAAAAAAATGCATGCTCATTAGAGTATCAATTTAGTCAAATTAAGTTAAATTGGGCTTTGGTTCAGTCTTTTTGAGCTGGATTTGTGCTTCATTTAAAAAATTTTGCTTGATTTGATTGGGATGTGTATGTTCCCAGGAGTTTTAATTGGTTGCTACTGCTTTCGCTAAGTGATAGCCTTTACTATTCCTCATTGGCCTCCGTTTTTTTCTGTCAGTTTATTACCCCAGCAATCATATGTGTGGCTAAGTCATTATAATGGGCTACAATCAGTTGCCTAGTTCCAGTTTCTTTAATTTAAACTATCCAACAAATCTCATTTAAACCTTATTTACTTATTGCAATTCCTTACAATTTGTGGCTTAATACAGTTTTATGGCGGTTTCTTGTATATTTCTTCTGCTTGATTTGCTAACCGGATACTAGCATGTTTTTGATAGGAAATACTTGAGTTCGCAAGTAACCCTAAGGGAAATACTTGAGTTCGCAAGCAAACCTATCACCAATTGGTGAAAACAGCGAGAATAATTCAAATTCTGGGCGAAATCAGCCCCAAAACGTTGGATTGCAATAAGAGAATCAAAGTCAAACAAATACTAGAACAAGATACAAGTGATCCTCAATTCGATAGGAGGATCGTTCTCTCCCAAATCTCTGGACAAAACAATCTAGAGCCAATATACCCAAAAACTGCAAGAGAAACTCAAATCATGCATACAAACTAACCCTAAAACAAACCCTCATACTAATACAATTAATTTCCTACTTCAATCATCTCTCATTCAAAATTTTCCTCTCAAACTAGCCTCCCAAAACTCCCTCTCCCCATTTCTCCAAGTGGGCGGCAGCATTAAAGGAGGCGGGTCCCCCTTTCCGCCTCCTATATACATGAGCCGGCTCCTGGGCCAGTTCAGGGTGAACCGGCCTATCAATTTTCTTATCTGTCATCTTACTATGTTCGAATTATGCATCTTATACTTCAGGCCTGCTGATAATGTTTTTGCAAATTTTACAAATACCTGTATTTCTGAAACTTCTTTTTTGTTGAAAAAACCTGTCAATTGCTTTTCATTTGTTTGGCTTTAGATTTTAAATTGGTAAGTTCTAATGCAGACATTATCGGCATGGAACAATAGGCTTCGCACATGGGGCTACGATCCATTGTTTTGCAGCGTAGAAAGCAAATCTGGA
>NW_021318883.1:471642-553618 GCF_001605985.2 Dendrobium catenatum
TTTTTTTCTGTCAGTTTATTACCCCAGCAATCATATGTGTGGCTAAGTCATTATAATGGGCTACAATCAGTTGCCTAGTTCCAGTTTCTTTAATTTAAACTATCCAACAAATCTCATTTAAACCTTATTTACTTATTGCAATTCTTTACAATTTATGGCTTAATACAGTTTTATGGCGGTTTCTTGTATACTTCTTCTGCTTGATTTTCTAACCGGATACTGGCATGTTTTTGATAGGAAATACTTGAGTTCGCAAGCAAACCTATCACTAATTGGTGAAAACAGCGAGAATAATGCAAAATCTGGGCGAAATCAGCCCCAAAATGTTGGATTGCAATGAGAGAATCAAAGCCAAACAAATACGAGAACAAGATACAAGTGATCCTCAATTCGAGAGGAGGATAGTTCTCTCCCAAATCTCTAAGCAAAACAATCTAGAGCCAAAATACCCAAGAACTCCAAGAGAAACTCAAATCATGCATACAAACTAACCCTAAAACAAACCGTCATATTAATACAATTAATTTCCTAATTCAATCATCTCTCATTCAAATTTTCCCTCTCAAACTAGCCTCTCAAAACCCCCTCTCCCCATTTCTCTAAGTGGGCGGCAGCATTAAAGGAGGCGGACCCCCCTTTCCGCCTCCTATATACATGAGCCGGCTCCTGGGCCGGTTCAGGGTGAACCGGCCTATCAATTTTCTTATCTGTCATCTTACTATGTTCGAATTATGCATCTTATACTTCAGGCCTGCTGATAATGTTTTTGCAAATTTTACAAATACCTGTATTTCTGAAACTTCTTTTTTGTTGAAAAAACCTGTCAATTGCTTTTCATTTGTTTGGCTTTAGATTTTAAATTGGTAAGTTCTAATGCAGACATTATCGGCATGGAACAATAGGCTTCGCACATGGGGCTACGATCCATTGTTTTGCAGCGTAGAAAGCAAATCTGGACTGACTTTTCTTGAAGATATCCTAAAAGGAAGAACAACAGTTGTTGTTGGGCCAAGTGGAGTTGGCAAGTCCAGCCTCATCAATTCTTTGAGAAGTGACCAAAATACTGAGGAAACTAGTGATATTTATGTAAGAAACTGCACCTACTATCTCTTAAACATTCATTTTCTTTCTATTTGTATCTCTTTTTTAGTAAATTTTGACTGTCTGAAAAATATTATCCAGCATTAAGCCATTAGGATAATGAAGGCAAATTATCATTTCTTCTATCTTTTAAATCTACAAACACACTTGTTCAATTATATAGAAACATTGAGATGAAAACTTCTTTCTTATCGAATTGGGATTTTTTGGGTATATGGACTTATTATGCATTTAACACGTCCATTTTAGAGTGAAGGTGTTAAGTGGCTTGGAGACCAAAGAGTTGCTGAAGTGTCGAAGAGAAGCGGCCGGGGAAGGCACACAACTCGGCATGTTTCCTTACTTCCACTCACAGGAGGAGGTTATCTTGCAGATACTCCTGGCTTCAACCAGCCTAGCCTTTTGAAAGTAACTAAAAAGACACTTGCTGAAACTTTTCCAGAGGTTTGTCTTTGTTATTAACCTGCTATTATAGGCTTTTATGCTTCTTATTTTTTCCCAGGGTTGTTTGGGATAGTGATAGTTGTTTATAAAGTAGTTGTAAAATTATTATCTGAAAACTAAATTTTTTTAAAATGATTGTGGGTATTATAGATTTTTTCCTCTTTGAAAAAATTAATAATTTAAAGGTATCGCACTCTAGCAAATATGATCCTATAAAGTTGTTTATTATCACAAAATTTTTAGAAGCAGCAAAAAATATAACTGTAGCAACTGCCTGGAAAGCAAAGTTGTGCAAAAGTCATCCCAAATAGACTCTTAGGTTTCGTTTGAGACAATTTTCTTATTGTTTTCTAAAGTAATTTTCTAGCATACAAATTTTTGTACTAAAAAAAGCAATAAGAAAATTGTCCCAAATGAAGCCTTTATTGTTTTCAAAAGTAACTTTTATATAAATTCTTAATTCAAGAAATTTTTGTACTAAAAAGCTGATTTAAGAAGCAATAAGAAAGCAGTCTCAAATGAAGCTTTAGACTTCGTTTGGGACGGCTTTCTTACTGCTTCTTAAAGTAGCATTTTAGTACATAAATTAAAATTTTTGTACTAAAATGCTGCTTTAAGCGGTAGTAAGTAAATCGTCCCAAACAAAGCCTTAGTCTATAGTGCTTTGAATTGCTGCTGTAGTGAGTAGTTTCTCCTTGCCAATTATCTTCTTCTTTGCTGTTTTAGATCAGGCAGATGCTGAGCGCTAGTAAACCTACAAGTTGTTCTTTCAGTGATTGCTTGCATGTTGGTGAACCAGGATGTGTCCTGAAAGGAGATTGGGAAAGATATCCATACTACCTTCAATTACTAGATGAAATCAAGATCAGAGAACAAATCCAGCTCCGGACATTTGGAACGAAGAGGGAAGGTGATGTCAGGTATTGTGGCAGAGAACATAGCTATTTCATAATTTTTTTTTTGTGCTGGATCCAATGTACTTCATAGCTAATTTGATTTATCCGTAAATGCATAAATTTCACTCTATTCCTCATCCAAACAAGTATTTAAAACTAATTTCAATTCGATTTTTTTATCTTTCTTAATTCCATTTCCTCTCTTTCAATTTCTTCAAAGCATATTAGTGACTGAAAGGCTAAAATCTTGATATAGTGAAACACCTTGTTTCCTGCTGCATTTGTTTTCCATTTAGAATGTTGAAATGTTCTGAAAGTTCTTACTAGCTGGGCACAGTAATAAACTCGCATATCTGATAACAATCAGCAAAGTGAGCTTCCATTGCAAAACTTCCTATATTTCTAACTTTTTAATCTTAATAGTTGATTTCACTTTCTTTTAATGTTTGATTTTTGAAGCAGCTGCTATGGAAATGAAAGTATGATGACTCTAAGGCCTCATTTTTCCTTTTTTTTTTGTTTAGAAACGAAGAAATTATTTTTGGTCCCTGTTTGAAAGAGACGCTTCTATAGAAATGTTTTTTTAGAGAATTTCATTTTTATACTGTTTTGAGAAGCTTTTGATATTTGCTTCTATGTTAGAAAACTCTATTCTCTTAACCATTGTTTCTAAAACTATCTTTTACGAAAGGAGAGTAAGAATTAAACGAAGCCTAAATCTCTTTGGCAGGTACAAGATGGGTGAGATGGGCATCATACAACCTGAACCTCGACTCGAGCCTAAGAAACACCGGCGGGTATCAAGGAAGCGTCTCAATCAGTCAATACTAGATGAACTTGAGGAGCTTGATGAGGAATGTGATGAAATAACAAGGTGAGATTGGCATAAGAGTTGATGGCTGTCCTCACTTTTGTAATTTCCTTGTTGAAGTGTTTTTCTGTATCTCAATGTACAGTCATAAGCATTCCTCAACTTTGGAGAAATGGCAGTTTTCCTATTAATATTGTTCAAACTTAACTGAGATTGGAACATCATGATGCCTTATTTTATAAAAAAGTATGGCAAAAAGGTAATCAATCTAGAAGTGTCAATATTTGACATGACCTAAAAACCCGACCCGAACCCGACACGGAAATTTCAGGTTCGGGTTAGGGTTTCGACCCATTTCAAAAATAGGTTCGAGTTCGGGTTTAGGGTTTACCTGAAAACCCGGGAATAACCTGGATTAACCCATTGACTGCTGTCCATGTTGCCGCAGCTAATCGCAACTGCCCGAGGCCAATCACAGGTCGCGACTCGCGCGTCATCTCCTCGTCGGCCTGCCCATCGTGTTGCGCCGTTGACCCGCCTGCCCCCCGTGTCGCATCCCAATATACGAAGCTATCGGCCCGTCGTTGTCGCGCCGCTGATACCAACCCGATGTTGTCGTGTCTGCGGGTCGGGTCGGTTCGTGTTGATCCGAATAGTATCGGGTCAGTTAAGGGTTCGATCCGAATCCGACCCGTGACCCAAAATTGACACCCCTAAATCAATCTATATACATAATAGTAAGGCATAATGGGTGAAGGTTTTTCATTATTAAAGCCATTAAGATAGGATTTCATCTCAAATAGGAGCTCTCTCAAAATTTTAAAACCTACAGAAGAATGGTGCTAGAAAGTAAATTTAAATGAAAATGAAAGTTCAAGTATATCTTCCATTCTTATTTGTTCATCTTTGCCTATGATTCAATGAAGCTCCCCCCAATACTGTGGAGAAACCCTTTCATCAACAAACTCGTTGATACAATTAATTAATGATTATCATATAAAATCATATTTATCAAATTTAATAGAAACTTTTGGAGCAAATGAAATTGGTAAAATAAATGACAAATAATTGAAAAGTATTTGATGATATAAAAACCATAAATTATTTTCCTTAAATAAATAGTAATTTAATTAGCCAATTAATCCTAAAAGCACAAAATGAACATATTTAGAAATTTTAATTAAATGATTAAAAATTGTAAGATCACATGAATTTGCTAAACATATTAGTGATACAAAAGCATTATCTTGAGCATTTTAAGCACGTGAACATCAATTATAAAATAATAAATATAACTTCAAATGATAATTAATTTTTAATAAAATAATAATTTTGCACCTAAGGGTGTAAACTATTCCAAATATAGGTATTTCGGAAATTTTGATATTTAGTTGGATGAAAAAGAATTCAATATTAAATAAATGTAGCGCTAATCATTGTAATTCATTTTTTAGATAAATCAAATTCACAGTTTTGATCGAGAACAGTTTACATCACAAGCAAACTCACTTGATTATCACCAACCGCTAATGACCGCCTCCTGGCCTCCACCCACCTCCAACCACCACCACCAGCTATTTAGCACCACCCTCGCCTGGCCACCACCATTCCACTTTCTCCAAAATTTTAAATAAAAGAGGAACTTCTTGTCAAATAGAGATGTTAAATATTTTTATAAGAATTTTTCTTTTAATGAAAAGAAATCATTTTTCGTTTAGTTCTCGTTAAAGAAAATTGCATTCATCAAAGGTATATAATATCAATTTTAATTTACATTATTTTTAATTATAACATCTTTTATTTAATATGTTTAGTAATTTGATAATTGTTTTCGTTTCAGAAATTATTAAGAAGCATAAATCAATTATAATTTTATTTGCCTTTTCATATATAAAATAATAATGATTTTTTTCGTTAAATCCTTTTTAACATATTATTTTAATTTAAAAATAAGGTTGTTTGCCATATCTTAAAATCTATAGTTAATTTATGTACAATATATAACTACTAAACATAAATAGTTAATCTAAACGAATTGCTTTCACTAAATTTAAAAAATAATAAAAATATTTAAATTAATTTCTATTATTCTTGACATTAAAAAGATGATATAAAATAAACAATTTGATAATTAAATGAGAAACCCTAATGTAAGATAATCCCTGACTGATAAAATAAACAAAGATATCAAAGTCCACGTAACTGAAAAGGGTAAAAGTGCAAAACATTTTTCACAGCAAACAAAATTGTTTGTTCTGCAGATAACAAAGAGAAATAGATGCACTAACAAGAAATAAGAAGGATCGAAATCTTCGAATGCAATTCCACAATTTCAGGCAGGAGTTGCAGGTGCAGATCAAGAGGATGCGCCGCTGCGCAACACCTGACCACCTTTCTTTGGCTTTCTCGCTGCAATCTGGGTCTCCGGCTGCCACAACCATGATCATATTTATATCAAAGGAGTGTTGAATAAAATAACTGGAGCAATTAACTAAACATAAACATATTATAGGTGCAAGTGAGTTGAACTGGCTCCAGCTCAAGCTCAAACTCAGGTTGAGCTTATCTAACCATCAATTTGAGCTCTGAGTCTTTACTCAAGCCTGTATATGAAACAAGCTCGACCTTAGCTCAATATGGATCGGCTCGTAAGCTTATTGAGCCACTCAATAAACTTAAACTACATTTCAAAATTAAGTTAAATTAACAATTATATAATATATTTTAACATTTTTAAATCATTTTTCTATAAAATAAAATAAAATTCTAAAAAAGCTGAATTTTTTATTTAAAACGAAGTATTTGAGCCAAGCTTAAGTTTTTCAAACTAGCTCGAGCAATCAAGCCAAGCAGAATATTAATTTTTAAGCGAGCGGAGCTTGATCTTGAGCTCAGCATATTAGACCGATACTCAACTAGACTCATTTACACTCCTAACACCGACTCATTTACACTTTCTTGACTGTAGGAAAATTACCTCTTTCTTGACTGGTTCTTCCTTCTCAGACAAGATCAGTTCAATGTGGCAGGGAGATGACATATAAGCTGCAACATTAAAACACAAAAAGCTAATTTACATATACCAAGACCAGGAAGCCAAAACAAACACCAAACAGGGGGCAGAACATACGGTTGATTCGACCGTGAGCGCGGTAAGTTCTTCGTCGCTGCTTTTGTGCTTGGTTCACCTGAATGTGAGAAATATAGAGAGCATCCACATCCAGGCCTTTCACATCAGCATTGCTCTCAGCATTTTTAAGCAAATCCAGTATGAACCTGGCAGATTTTACTGGCCAGCGACCCTGTCCATTTGAATGGCGGGATTTGGCTTGTGCAGTACGGCCTACACCGCCACAATACCTGCGGAATGGTATTGCCTGCTTGTGAGCAATCACATCCTCCAGATACCGCTTAGCTTTGGCTAGAGGCAGTTTTCGGAGAGCGTGGGCGGTTTCCCTGGTATTCTGTAGCAGGAGATCAATTAGTGCTGAAACCCTTTATCAAGAAGATATGCAAATATCAAATGAGAAAAATATAGTAAGTGGCAGGAGAAATATCAATAATGACAAGACGATTCTTAATTTATTAAAAATTAAGAACATGATATTGGTCTTATGATAAAAAACTACATCAAGAATTTGCATCACTGTTTACTGAATCCTGGGAACAAAGATTCACTCCATAATATGGAAGTAGCTTCCCTAAAGTTTATGGAGCTACTTTTCTGTGCGGACACCGGACGGTTCTATTATTCTGTGCGGACACGCATAGAATAAAAATTCAAGATTATGAGAGGTCATAATAGAGACACCATACTCATGCTTTTCAAGTTAGGTAAAGTAAATCTGGCCAAATAGAAATAAATAGTCATTTTTTACAATGGAATTGCTCTGTCAGCTTCATATAAACCTAATTTATTTCTATAATATCATTTAAAGTACAAGCGTTAAGAAGCCATTTAGAAGCACAAATAAAAACAAATCATTCAGTTTTGCAATGAGGGTCAGCAAAATAATTGGCATGGAATATGGAATAGATCTGCACCATTTGATTTAGTTTATAGATAAATAAATTCATCAAAAAGTTTAAATATTATGTTAATCTTATGATAAAACAAGGCCAAAAATGTGTATCATTGTTTACTGAACCATATGCCATTGATAATTAGCAATGGTTCACCCAATAACGATGAAATTTATTTCCCTAAAGTATACGAGAGTACAGGTCATAAAGACACCAGAACCCTGCTTTTCTCTTTAGGCTGCGTAAAACTAGCCAGATATAAATCAATACATAATAATTTTTCATAATATAACTACTCGATCAGTTTTATAAAAAAAAACATTATTAATAATATAATTTAAAAGCATACACAAAGATAGGCCACTGAGAAGCACGAATAAAAGAATCATTTACAGAATCATATGCCGTTGATTATTAGCAATGGTTCACACAAAAACAATGCAACTAGTTTCCTCAAAGTTTAAGAGAGGCCAAGTCTAATTATTGTTTTTTAAACCAGCTTCTTAGTAGAAAAATAAAAATTAGTGTGCTAAAAAGCTGCTTTAAGAAACAAAAATAAAGCTGTCCCAAACAAAGTCCAAGTAATACTAACCAGATAGAAATCAAAATAAAGTAATTTTTCATAATGACTACTCAACTAGCTTCATAGAAACTGAATTTGCTTTTACAATACAACGTACAAATATAAATAATGATAGATCATTGAGAAGCGCAGATATAAACAACTTGATCATTGTTTAGAATGTTCATCAACATAGAATTTGGAGTAGGCAAGCATAACACATCCTATGAATGATTTGGTTTATACTTCAGTAAAAATCATAAAAATTTAAAAATATTACATTAATCTTATGAAAAAAATAAACAATGCCAAGAATGTGTATCATTATTTACTGAACCATATGCCATTGATTATGAGCAATGGTTCACCCAATAATATTGAAATTAGTTTCCCTAAAGTTTACGAGAGGCCAGGGCACAGAAACACCAGACCCCTGCTTTTCTCTTTAGGTTGAGCAATGTAGCCAGATAGAAATCAATGCATAAATAATTTTTCATAGTGATGCTAATCAACCTGCTTCATAGAAACCAAATATTTCTTAAAATACAATATAAAAAGTGTAAACAAAGATAAACAATTAAGAAGCACAAATAAAAACAATTCGATTAATCTACTCATAGTCAGTAAAATGATCAGCATAGAAATTGAAGTAGATGAATGTAATACACCATAGGAATGATTTGCCTTATACATCAATAATTCATCAAAAAATTTAAAAAAATGATGTTGATCTTCTGATAAAAAAGTACACCAAGATATGCATCATTGTTTATTGAATTATATGCCATTAATAAATAGCAATGGTTAATCCAACAACAATTAAATTAGTTTCACTAGAAGTTTACGAGAGTCAAGATCACAACGCACCAGACTCCTGCTTTCTGTTTAGACTACGTAAATCTGTTCTGATATAAATCAATACAATAATTTCATATAAATTTAATTTATTTTTCTATTCTGAAGTAAAAGAGTTAGCAATGACAACATTGAGAAGAACAAATAACATCCATTTAATCACTATTTGGAATCAGATTTGGAGTTAATAAATATGATACACCAAGAATAATTCGTTTTATATTTCAATAAAATTTATCTAAAATATGATCATGGTATTATCATAAATAGTTATGTAAAGAATGTATATCTTTGTTTAAAAATAACAACAACAACATCAAGCCTTTGTCCCACTACGTGGGGTTGGCTACATGAATCCTTTTTCACCATTGTGTCATATTAAAAGTCAAATTCTCATTTAAATCTAATAAAGAAAGATCATTTCTAATATTTTCTAACCAAGTCTTTTTAGGTCTACCTCTACCTTTCTTAACATAAGTCAAATATAATACCTCAACTTTCCTAACCGGGTCATCGGAAGGCCTCCATTTATGTGACTAAATCATTGAAGGCGACTCTCTCTAATCTTATCTTCCACTGGAGCTACTCCAACCTTTTCACATATATGCTCATTTCATATCATATCCCTAAGGGTAAAGCCACTCATCCACCTAAGCATCCTCATCTCTACAACACTTAACTTAGTATTATGCTTCTCTTTTAATGGCCAACATTCAACACCATAAAACATTGCAGGTCTCACCACCATCCTATAGAATTTTCCCTTAAATTTGAGGGATAATTTTTCGATTGCACAACAAGCTCGATGCATTCCTCCACTTCAACCATCCAACTTGAATTCTACTTATAATATCCCCATCATGATGTATCTTTGTTCGTTGAACCATAAACAATTGATTAAAAGAAATGGTCCAGCCAATATGGAAATCAATATTCATTTCAAAAGAAAATGGAACCCCCAAACTTCATAGAAACCCAATTTGTTTGCACATCTAATGTAAAAGTATTAGCACGGCCACAACATTGAGAAGAACAAAAATAATGCACTTAATCATGCTTTAGAATGATAATCAGGACAAAACCAATTTGCAAATGATCCCACTTCAAGAGTCAAATGACTCCAATTGTTTAGACTAAAGTCATTAAACCAAACAAGTTTGTATTAAAATGATCGGCATATAATTTAGAGTAGATAAAAACATTATACCATATGAATAATTTGGTTTACACTTCAATAATTCATGAAAAGTTAAAAATGTGATGTCGAATTAATGATGAAAAAACTTACACCAAGAATGCATCACTATTTGAACTATATGCCATTGATTATTAGCAACGTTTCACCCAATAACAATAAAATTAGCTTTTTAAATTCACAAGAGGCTAAGCCACAGAGACACAAGACCCCTGCTTTTCTTTCAGGCTAAATAAAGCTAACCAGATAGAACTCAACATATAGCAATTTTTCATAATGAAACTGAATTTGCTTTTACAATATAACGTACAAGTATAAATAATGATAGATCATTGAGAAGCACAGATATAAACAACTTGATCATTGTTTAGAATGTTGACCAACATAGAATTTGGAGTAGGCAAGCATAACACATCATATGAATGATTTGGTTTATACTTCAGTAAAAATCATAAAAAATTAAAAATATTGCATTAATCTCATGAAAAAGACAATGCCAAGAATGTGTATCATTATTTACTGAACCATATGCCATCGATTATTAGCAATGGTTCACCCAATAATATTGAAATTAGTTTCCCTAAAGTTTACGAGAGGCCAGGCCATAGAAACACCAGACCCCTGCTTTTCTCTTTAGGCTGAGTAATGTAGCCAGATAGAAATCAATGCATAAATAATTTTTCATAGTGATGCTAATCAACCTGCTTCATAAAAACCAAATATTTTTTAAAATACAATTTAAAAAGCGTAAACAAAGATAAACCATTAAGAAGCACAAATAAAAACAATTCGATTAATCTAATCATAGTCAGTAAAATAATCTGCATATAAATTGAAGTAGATGAATGTAATACGCCATAGGAATGATTTGCCTTATACTTCAATAATTCATCAAAATATTAAAAAAAATAATGTTGATCTTCTGATAAAAAAGTAAACCAAGATATAAATCATTGTTTATTGAGTTATATGCCATTAATATTAATTTATTTTTATATTCTGAAGTAAAAGAGTTAGCAATGAATAGCATCTCTCACGCCATGAATAGCCTCTCTCACTCCCTCTCTAATTATTTATTTTCTCTCTAAATTTTACACCCAACCAAAAAAGAATAAAAAACTTCTACTACATTTAATTTGCATCCAACCAAAAATTTCTGGGCAATAAAAATACAATGCATTTATTTTTATATTACATTTTCAAAAATGATTGCAACCAAACATTCACTAAAAGAGGCCAAATTGCAAGGACAGGAGACTCCTTAATTTCCTCTTTAGGAATCCAATTAAATGGAACACAATACATAATCATTTCATAAAAAAAGGACCTTCCAATTTCCCATTGATTTTCACAAGCCAATGTAAAATAATTGATGGTGATGAACATTGAAAAGAAATATACTGCTACTAAAGAAAATTGAACACAATGCCCAAAGCACGAAGTGGCACGCTCTATGCTATTAGTGACGCAAGGTGCACGAGTGCAATACATAACATGCTATATCCAATGGCGAACATGAAAAGCACCAATTTTTCCTTCATTAATATTTTCAAAGAATCAAGACGCAATGATGGTCTTTTAAGCATGTGTGATGGTTTTGTGTTTTCCATGAAACACAATGGAGTCTCTTCTTTACTTTGAGGTCTTTTCAAAATTTCTTACTTTCACTTTATTCAATTTTTTAAGGGAGCTTTTTTTAAGAGAGAGGCAACATCCCTTCCTACCAAGTACTTTTAGGTTTGGTTTTCAAAACATCTCTACTGTCACCTTGTAAAATTGAAGGCATGCAGCATTTTTTGTCTTCCTTCTACTAGAACCACATTCCCTTTTTCTTCTATATGTATTTAAAATAGTTTTTTAAAAATGATTTATCCGTTTGTTTGATTTCTATTGTTAGTCCTGTGCTTGCAGAATGATTGAAAAAACTAACTACCAAGGAAAGTGTTTCACGGAAGCTTAGGTGGTTTAGTTTGCCTTCATTTCTTTTGTAACTCAATTAAGGCTTCTAATTTTAAGGAATGAAGTGATGCCATAACATTCAATGAAATTTGAAGCTACTCTCAAATGAGTTTTAATCTGAGAAAATAACTTTCACGAAAATGAATGCTTCAAATAACTTTTCTTTCAAATCATTCTTCTTTTTTTCACATGATGAAAATGATCATTGCATTCTTTTCTATCAATTCCAAAAACATGGATTTCTCGCAGTGAACCTTATTTTTTTCCTTCATCTGCTTATTTCAGCTAACAAATTTAACAATGCTATCCCCTAGCATTATACTATCTCTCAGATAGGATACTTATCAAAAGTATGACTAGTACCCAGGACACAAAATCCTGAGCTAGTTCAACTTTCTGGATCACATTTCAGCGCAATGAATCAACGTAAAATCAAGGTAATTTACCCAAAAAAATACCCTCTTTCATAAAAAAAACAACCCCTGCAGTCTAAAATATAGAATTAAAAAATCGAAACACCGCAAAATCACTAAAGAAAATAGATTGGTTATACAAATATTTCTAAACGCACCTTGAAATGAACCCTGAGGTCCCGCCCCATCGCCTTCGTAGCTGCAAAAAAGAACCTCAAATCAGGTCACATCGTTCCACGAATAAAGAAAACAACCGAAGAGAACGATGCATAGATCCACAATTCACAACCAATGATAGAGATAAATGCTTACACTTGGTAGGGTTGGACGGTTCTCTCGAGTACTTCACCTGCTCGATAAAATAAAAAAGATTGGACGAATAGTTAGCAAAAATTGGCCGGTAAAGGGAAGGATGAAACGAGAGAAGCGAATTCAACCATGATGGCTGGCTGTATATATCTCCGTCGAGCGGAAGGATGGGCGCCGCAGCCTACTCTTTTCTTCCTCTCCACTGGCGGACGGGGCCATATATTCTTGAATCATTCTTATCATATTTTGAATTGTTTTCCCTCCCAATTAGCCAAGGATTTGATCCCCACCGTGGTCGTCAGACACCTGTGGACCTCCGAAAGAGCACCGCTCATGGGGTACGAACGCAGAGGGTACGACCGCACTATTCCGTAGGACAAAAAGATTATAGGCCTCTACACTCAACACGAACAGGTCGACGGAAGGGCAGATTGGATCGTGCATACGACTAACCATTGAGGATAGAGGCTGTCGCCAACACACCTCGATGAGTAGTAATATACACGACCTAGTCAAGGGTTTTCCCCCATCCGATACAACAGTTCGAATGGGGTTTAGTAGATGTGGGACCGAGTTTCCCACGGGCGCAAGCCCCTGTGGTTAATTACATCCCAGGCCGAAGCCTGAGAAAACTCTCGATTAAGGATCATACATCATCCTTCCCAAAAGTGGGATTGGCACAGGGGTGTAAACTAGGAAGTCATATCCAAAAGGAAGAAAGGTCTGAATGGCTGAATCAACATGCGTGGATCATATCAGCATTCAGAGGTTCTAAGGCACTAAAGAGAAACTGGAGAAAAAAAAATCAGGCAAATAAATTACATGCGTGAGAGAATGATGAAGGTGGCGTCATCATGTGACACAGATAACTAGGATTTATAGTCTCTGAAAGGAAGGGACCTACATACTATTTAAGGCATACTACGAGACCGAGTGTAGTAGCCTCGAACCCTAAATCTAGGTTGGTCTTAGTGTTGCTTGTAGGGAATAAAAATACAATCAAAACGAGGTACTGTGCATAAAAAACAGAGCAAAAATGAATTTTTGGTGGAAGAAATTTGGTTTAAAAATGAATTTAAAATCAATTTTTAAATTAAAAAAATGCGGCGGGACCCTCGGATCGCCACGTGGCACCGCGGGCGAGGCTCAACCGTCTTTGCAATCTTGCCAATGATTGCACGGCAGCGCAATCATTGGCAATGATTGCGCCGAAGTCCGTGCAGGTCTTAATCCACGTCGGCAAAGAACGGACATCGTCCGATCCGACGCTGTATGGAACGGACGTCCCAGATCTAGCCGGACGGATGGTGGAACCGTAAGATCTGGTCCCGCGGTCACTCCAGACCACGGATCAACGGGATCATGACCGTTGATCAAGAAATCAACGGTCCAGATCCCGTCTACCTGAGCTTAGGGCGAACCCGAGGACCGAAACAATATTTCGTCTCGTACGCTCGATTGGATGGATGGAATTGCATGAAATTTTAGATCTCGACTCTACACATGAAGAGCATTGACGGGGGATATTTTTCCAGATTTAATATGCAGCGTATTGAAAGCTATTTAGATGTAAGTGTTCTAGCTAGGGTTTAAGATATACCTCAATCCACATGGTGGATTCAGACGATCTTGGGCTTGTTGAACTCGTGGACTCTCCAGGAACAATTTCCCTCTTGACTTTGAGCTCTGAAACGGCTTCGATCAACGGGACGAAGCCTTCTAAAGAATTTTATCTCGGGTTCGCCAGGATCTCGCCGCCGGCGACTTGGCCTCGTCGGGTTTGAGTGGGAAAAGGTTAGAGATGACTCCATGAACTCTCACACGAAAGAATTCGAGTTGGGAGCTCGTGGATTCAGAGAATAATGTCAAAAGTCCTAAATTAGACTAAATTTCTCCTATTTAAACCTCATAACCCTATTTTTTACGGCTTGGATTTAATGAGAGGGTCATTAGGAGGGAAACTAGGCTTAGGAGGCCGTGGTTTGAATTTCAAAATGTTTTTTGAGCTTTAATCGCCATTAAATGGCTCTTAAATAGGATTAAATAATTAGATTTGATAAAATAAATGCCCTGGTTGACCAAGTCAAAGGCTGACCTGGTCAACCCAGTCAAAGGGGTCAAGGGAGAGTGAGGATCAAGCCATGGAAGGGTTTCAATGAGTTTGAATTTGATTTGAGGCCTAAAGGGGCTAAATAGTCAACCCTTGTTGACTTGGTCAATTGTGTTGACCCAGGGCCCAAGACTAGGTCCAATAGGCACCCACTAAGCCCCTAAGTCTAGTGGGGGAGAGAAATGAGCCCGGGGAGCTTTGAATTGGATTTGAAATTGAATGGAAGGGTTTAGGTCCATTTGGGTCAACCCTGGTTAACCTGGTCAACCAGGTTGACCCAGGACCTAGGTTCGTGCTCAACAGACTCAATTCAACACACTGAACCTATTGGAGAGGGTCTTGGGGTCTGAATTGGTCAATTTGACCAAGTCAACCCTTTGACCAAGAGTCTGGGCAAAATCAAAGTCAACATCATATACACATATCAATCTATCGTATATCATATATAAATCATATCATGTTATTTATGCAATCTATCATATATACTCCTATCATATGCATTCCAAGTAATAAAATAAATATAAACAAGATATGACACATGAATGCCTGTGGTGTTTTACTGTATCCAGTAGTGTGGTCCAACTCTACAGGGAATCAATTTTAATTATATCAGTCTTATTTTAAGGAATAAGTCATGTTACAAGTCATTTAGATCAAAATGCTTTTGTATCATAAATTGTCACTTCCTACCCTGTCTATATATCATATCATACAAATATTTCTCTTTAGACCTCCCCTTAGTATATCATTTAAGATTACACAACAAATCTTATTTTAAAAGAAAGTCTATCTATCCACCATCTTTTATGGGAAGATGTCTCCAATCAGTTAATCATTTGTTGTCAGCCTTTCTCATATACACATGTTTCACAACATATATAATATAATAAACAGGTGATATTATGCTCAATGTTCAGCTCATTGCATCAATCTAATGCATATAAAATGCACATATGAATCATGACTAAATAACATTCATAAAAAAAAAAACAGTATACTCATTTTTACATGTTTATGATCATAACTAACAAATTATAGTAAGTATATATGTCATACATTAATATTATGAGATTTCGATAATTATTCATCTAATTTTTTTATTTATTTAAATTTCTCAAATTAGAGAATTTCCGCAAAATATAAAAATAATGAGTAAAATTTAATATATTTCTATCAATATGTGCGGAATAATTAAAATTATGACATACTAAAAGTTACAAGGTAAAAATTTATTAAAAATTAAGGCATCATAACTTTTGTAAATTTTGATCAAATTTAAAATAAGAAAATACAAAATAAGCATGATCAATGAAATCATAGCTAAGGTAACGATAGCCTACCATGAGATGAGCAAATTTTTTTAATGGGTTGTCCAGCATAAGTGGTTCTAAGACATCTAAATCTAGCTTTTCTTTCCTCTCTCCTCCCTTTTTCTTCTCTATTTTCCTATTTTATTCTTTGCTAAATGAAATGAGAAATAAGAATGGCTTATGTAAAGTTCTCTTAATAGAAATTGATGCTTATAATAAAATAATCAAAGAATATAAATATAATTATACAATTGTTTAATTTTTGACATAAAAAGTTTTATAAATTTTTTATATATTCAAATTTAGGAAAAAAATATAAAAAATATTTATAAAATAGCTCAACGTCTCTAGAACGCTTTGGTATAATTGGTTTGCAAAACAAACACCTAAAGATCCCATAAAATTCACTTGTAACGAAATATCAATTTCTTAAGAAATTATAAATAAATAAGAAACTTGTTATTTTCATATTTACACCACTCATAAAATTAGGAAAAAAATTATTATAATTGAAGCACAACAATATCTATATTATGATGATGATGATGATGATTTATAAATTAGATTTATAATGAATCCCAAAATATTATTTTATTATTGAATATGAGCTATTTTAGTAAGTATTTGAGATGAATCACTGATTGAGTAAGTGAGGCCTCTAATGTAGAGCATGTGTAGGCAAACATCTTTTGCTTATCAGGTGAGTGACTCCTTATGCTAGTGCCCTTCAGGTGGAGGCGACTGGCCTCTTTAAGCTAGAGCAAATGCTTTTTTATTGGCATTAGAAGGAATCACAAGGGAGAATTGCTGAAGGCTTTGAGTGCAAGAAGTTTATGATGAAGAATGTTGCAATAAGACCAATTTAGCAAGAAGACTACTCGAGAAGATACCTATAAGAGAAAATTTCAAGCTATTAATTTTTTTAAAGATATTTAATATAATGAAATGGGTTATTACATACATGACCCCTAAAACTATTTTGTTTACTTACCAAACACCTAAACATTACTATTTACTTATCTACCACCTAAATATGATTCTTTTATCTAAATTACCACTCTGTTACTATCGTCAAAACCCCTATTAGCTCGACCCCTTGCAACTTCTTTGCTCAGGCAGGTTTGCTTTTCGTCTTCTCCATTTCTTCGTTGCTATCAGGTGAAGTGCTTCATAAATACTTACTCTGAGTTTTTTCGCCTCTTTAACGTCCTAGAATCAAAATTGGAAGAATTATCTATTTTATCTTCTTAATTAATTAATTAGAGCTTTTATAAATCATCAAAACAATAAATCTATATCGAGTGAAAGTAATTAATAATTTTATATCTCAAAACATTATACTTTATGCATTCTTTCAAAATCAATATACAATAGTCAATATATCAATGCAATTACTATTTTTGAGAAAATCTTAATTATAAAACAGAAAAAAATACAAACAAAATCAAGAGAAAATCTGATGATCTCTATTACTCTTACTTCAACTGTTCGTGATCCCTTACTTGACATGAAATCATAAAAATTCACATAATGAGCATAAAAGCCCAGTAAGTAACCAAAACTCTATCATTATTTTTAATGTAAGACAAAATAATCAATATAAATGTTCTAATTCTAGTCAATATGAATCACTAGTTAATACGAGTAATAAAAAATCTCTAAATTCAATAATAAAATTAATATGATTAGTAAATTCAAAAGAGATATATCAAACTATAAGAATAATCAATAAAGAGGACTATCACCCAATAAGTCACGCTAGTATGATATGCTATGTTGTATCAATATTAATGTCAATATGAGTTCAATTATATTTATCAATCAATTTAATGTACTATCAGGTAATTAGTGTCTTGAGTATAATTATGAAAGACATAACATGTAGCTTTAATGTGGTGTTTTATTCCTTACATCTGTTATATCCATCAATTTGTCAATCTTATTTATATTAATAATTTATTTTCACACGTGGCTTCAATTTTTGTTGGCATAATTGCGTTAACTAGTTACAATCAACAATTAGGATCATACCACAAATTTTTTATTTAAAAGAAAGCCCATTGACTGGCCCTCTTGCGTGGGGTATTATGTTTTAAGAGTCAACTTGTATTCATTATAGTGTTAATAATTACCCTTTCTTGCTTACACATACATGTTATATTTTCTATGCAATATAAGTTAATATAATATATGAAATGTGATAATAAAAAATACATGTAAATCTACCAAAATTATCTATTTTGCATTTACTTAAAAAATCATAAATTCTAATTTAATGGGTGAAAAATTAGTATGTTTCAGTCAAAATACTCATATTAGCATTTATCACATCCTAAAATTATACAATGAGAGTATACCAATATAAAATTATCCTCATTTTTTAGTAACATAAAATAAATTTGATAATAAAAAATACAAAAAACATCAAATTATTGAAATTGGGACTATGATAATAGTTCCTTACAATGAGACTAGCAAATTTCCCAACATGATTGATAGACAAAAATTGATCTATGACTTCCAAACCCAAGCTTCTATTTTCTCTCTCCTCTCTTTCTCTCTTCCAGTCTATATTAACATAATTAAGAAGATGAAAAAGGTTTTAATGATTATGTTAGTGACTATGTTAGTGACTTACAATATTTTTTGATTAAAATAATAATAATATATTATTATATAATTATATGATTTATTAAATTTTAAAGTATAAAATTTATATAAATTATTTTGGAATTTTAAAAATTATAAAAAAAATCCACAAATTAGATCATTTTATTTACAAAATTCTGGTGAAATCGATTTGCAAAATGGACACCTGTCTTGTCCAAAATCCACACTTGTACCTATAGGTATTAATTTCTTAAGGATTTACATCACTGTCAAAAAATTACAAAAAAATAATAATTTAAAACACGATAATATATATCTTATGATGAGGATGGTTTGTGATTTAAACTTATGACTCCCAAAAAAATTATTTGTATGTGATAAAATGCTGGCTATTACAACCTCTAATGAAATTGTTGCTATCAGATCAAAAGTCACAACTGGAGCTCGCCCCAAAGGTAACAATATATCTCCCCTTTATCATGCTTATTTGGCTAAATCTGTCAAATATTTAGCCAACATGCACCGTAGTCTCATGAAGGACCTAGACCATCGTAATCTCATGAATGCTCTAGCTCGCACTATGTATGTCTTGTCTTTAGTTTCTCTTCCAATCTTCCCAACAAGTAGAATGCTTGCTATTCATGATTCCAATCCCTTGATGATCTTGCAGTTCAGGATTTCATCTTTATGATATTATGTTTTTAATTTCTACCATATACTTTATGGTATGTCTATAGATGAATGCTTTACTTATTAAATTCCTGAATAGACAATTAAACATATGTTTATTGTTACTTCTAATCTAAGTTTGGATTGATCTGTGGTTTCAATATTGGTTCTTACATGATCGAACTTTTTAACATTAGTATAATAGTTCTAAGAATATATATCTTTTTTATTGCTTTAAATGATTTTTTGGGTTATCATATGCCCATAACAAAATTTGCATTATTATTTTTGAAGGTGTATGTTTATTGCTTCTCAAGTTCTAAAGCCACTATGCAATGAGTTTGAGCTCCTCAACGGCATCAATGAGAAGCCTAAATAATCAAATATTTTGTCATTGCAATTTGTAATATACAGTTTATACCTACTACAATACTAGTTATTTTGGAAATAACTTTATAGATGTCCTTGTAACTGATTAGAAGATGATTGTGATTATTTTATATGGGTTAAAGAAATAAATGATTATGGGAGAAGTACAAATGCTATTAATCCCATCAGAAGTACAAATGTAAACAAAACTAGTCCAAGTCTTATTGTATCAGTTACATCCGATTTTCTTCATATTAAAATCTTGCTGGTGATCATGATAATCCTAATTTTGCTCGTTGCAGTTATTGTGAATTCTCTGTCAAAGAGTTGGAACTATAGTTATTGATTGTACTTTAAATGAATGCAATTTTGATGTATTAGTTCTTGTGCCGATTGGGAAAAGCACTTCACAAGTTAATATAATTTTGGTTAAAATGTTAAATATTACTTATTGTATCTCTCAGACATTGAGGTTGCGTTTGGGATGACTTTCTTATTGCTTATTAAAGTAGCTTTCAAATATAAAAATTAAAATTTTTTTATCTAAAAAGCTGCTTTAAGAAGCAGTAAGAAAGCCGTCCCAAACGAAGCCTGAGTTTATTACCAGCTTTTAACTAAATCTGCTTATTCATGTTTCTCCTATACTATGCCCTATTGATATATAGATTTTAGATAAGCAAATAAGAATTCAAACAAACTGATTCCTAAAATTCATAAGAGTTATGTAATACTGACTTACGTTCAAAGATGAGGAACCTTTATCAAATTTGTAACTGTAAATTTATCCACAATTCCAGCATCATTAACTGTAAATTTGCATAGCTGTATGCTTTAGCTCTTGGCCTTGCTACTGAATTCTTAGTAAAGTTCTTCAAGAAGAAAAGAAGTGATGGTATAAGAATCGCCTGGCATATTTTGGTAAACATATAGTTCCTGGATGCTCTTCTGCGCAGTTTTTTTTACTGAAGATTACACTATATTCTTTATAAGTATGTTCTCTCATGGTTGATGAGTCTACTTTAGAAGTTTGACAATGATTAATTAACTCCATTCTATCTCTCTAGTTTCCTGTTTCCAAACAACAATTGAATATAGTAAGTACATATGTAACTATATGTCCATATGCATTCATACGTACATGCAGATGCAAATTTACTTGAGTTGTGAAAGATCTTGGGAGTATTTCGGTTACTAATTTCTTGTAATGGAATCCGAAATTTGAGGAGATGTTGAATAGCTAAAGAGTAAGTTTGGATATCTGTAAATCATTCTCATGAGTTCTAAAGAGTAAGCATTATCTCAAACAAATTTTATTTAGTAGTTTCTTCCAAGCATTATCTCATGCAAACTCTATGCTTGGAGTTGGGAAAGACAATCTTGACAGCCTCACCTAGTCCCTTCTCCATATCCGATATGAAGGCTAGATGTTTTATATCACAATTAAAAGCTAGCAAAAAATTCCTCATAAACCACTCATAAGTATTTTTGGATTCATATTCGGCTATGGCATACACAATAGTAAATGGACAATTATTTCCATCAAAATAATTGAAGAAAGAAGTACACCTAAATACTTAGACTTCAGGTGATAGGCATTAACACAACTATACATCTATGTCAAGCAAGGGAACCATCAATACAAACCTTAAAACTAACAAAGAATCGCTTGAATGAGTTGTTATGAATGTCACACGTGTATGCTATGTGTGAGTTTAGATTTCTATTGATTAACTCCGACCTCAAAGTAAGCACCCACATGTAATTATTATCTATTGAGCCAAACATGATGTCTCTTATTAATTCTCTTGACCGCCATGTTTTCAAGTATATGAAAAAGGCAATCCAAAAATGATCTCCAAGTTATTGTCGATGTCCTTTGGTGTGTAATATCAGGATTCTTCTTCGTAATACCCTTAATTGCATGAGCTACCCAACTTGTAGTAGCCTTCTTGTTTCTAGTCGACCGACTCCTAGACACAAATGCGTGAATGCAATTTTCTAACTTCAAAGGAGCGGCCTTATGGACATAGAAAGTACATATTCTTCATGGACAACGATGGTATGTGCAAGTAGCTATTACTCTGGATTTATTACTAACCTTTTATCTTAATAGCAAAGTTATGCAAAATTGTATTAGATCAAATTGCTTGTTTGAAACTTATTGTATCCTCAAAATGCAAACTGACACATAGAGAATTTACATCTTCATCTTTAGAGAAACCATCTCACAAATCATCTAGCATTATGTCATTATTCTCACCACTCTTCAAACTTGAATGATTCATTTCAACTAATTGTTTGTCATTTTGATTTTGAATATTTTGTGGTTGACTCATATATTCTTCATGAACTGCAACCCCCACCTGATCAATTCTACTTCTTTCGTAAGAACTGTTAAACATGTCAAGTACATCAGTATCACTCATAATAGGCAAGGTTCCATTGGTACGATAGTGTAACTCAAACAAATGACCCCTAATGCACTTCACTTCGACTTCGTTCTTTCAACAACAATAAATTGATTTCATTTCTCCGAAGCTTTAACATTTTTTAACTTCCACCAACATATTTCATTCTACTTTTACCCTTCACCGCACTCCAATATTCAATAAATTTAAAAACAATAAATTGATTTCATTTCTCTGCGTTTCTTTAATTTGTTATATGTTTGCAAGTGTCAACAATTACCACCAAAAATTCTACGATTCTATTTAGGCAAATAATTCATATTTTGTAAACTGTGAAGGCGTTTGTTTACCATAGCTGAAGCCAAGAAACCGTGTTCGGCTTCTTCAAGAGAAAAGAAAACGGGAAATCAACTTTCTGGAAGAAACAGAGAAATACTTTCTTAATTTTTTGGGCTGCCAATACAACTCAACAAAGGCTTATTTAAAGAAATGCATGGCTATAGGAAAAGCCAAAAAACTAACTACCTAAAGAAAAAGCTAAGCAACAAAACTAAAAGAAAAATATGGAATAAATCCTAACAATCAACCCCCTAATCCAGATTTTACAAAACATCAGAATCTGTCCAACCGTCTCCAAATCTGCGGCTATGGCCAAGCTAACTTCTGGTTCAACCCCTTGAGACAAATTTGGACAAAACCTCTTAATATGCCCTTCTTTATTACAATGATAGCACTTCCTGTTGGCATTGAATCTACGCGATTCTGATCTTCCTCTAGCGATCAGAATGTTGCCATTCTTGTCTTCCTTTTGGTCGATTTTCCTTTGAACATCTTTTGACATTAAAACGGACTTAACCTCCATTAATGTCAAAGTTTTCTTACCATACAACAATGTCCACTATGTTTTCATACGTCTTCGGTAGAGAGCTGAGGAGTATGATCCCTTGATCTTCTTCGTCAATTTTCACATCAACATTCCTGAGGTCAAGGATCAATTTATTGAAATCGTCCAAATGCTTCCGGAGTTCTTGATTTTCTTCCATTTGGAGTGTATACAATTGTTTCTTCAACAACAATCGATTTGTAAGAGACTTTTTTATATAAATTGATTCTAGCTTCCTCCATACCTTCAATGTCGTGTCTTCTTCAGCAACCCCTCTTAACACTTCGTCACCGATAGAGAGAAGGATGATATTGTGCGCTTTCAATTGGATTTCTCTCGCCTTGGCTCTGTCGGTGATTGCAGCTAAATTCTCTTCAAAGATTGCATCGGAAAGGTCTTGATGAACCAAAAGCGCCTTCATCTTGATCCTCCAAAGACTGAAATCGTTCTCCCCCTTGAACTTGTCGATCTCCAGTCTTTGCATCGACATGACGAAGAAATCAAGATCTTAAAAGAAAAACCTCTGTGCTTTGCTCCTCAACACAAGCAGAACCCTTCGGCTAGTTGTTGTACAGCTTAACGGTTCAAAAAACCGTTAAATCAGCCACAGCTCCTCCGGGCGAAATCCCGAGCAGCCTCCTCCCGTGCTTTCTCCGCGCCCAGCCGCTCGCTGGTCCAGCGCCCTTGCACGCCTCACGCCTCTTTCTCGCACCACGTGTTTCTTCAACAACAATCGATTTGTAAGAGACTTTTTCATATAAATTGATTCTAGCTTCCTCCATACCTTCAATGCCGTGTCTTCTTCAGCAACCTCTCTTAACACTTCGTCACCGATAGAGAGAAGGATGATACTGTGCGCTTTCAATTGGATTTCTCTCGCCTTGGCTCTGTCGGTGATTGCAGCGAAATTCTCTTCAAAGATTGCATCGGAGAGGCCTTGATGAACTAAAAGCGCCTTCATCTTGATCCTCCACAGACTGAAATCATTCTCTCCCTTGAACTTGTCGATCTCCAGCCTTTGCATCGACATGACGAAGAAATCAAGATCTTAAAAGAAAAACCTCTGTGCTTTGCTCCTCAACACAAGCAGAACCCTTCGGCTAACTGCTGTGCAGCTTAACGGTTCAAAAAACCGTTAAATCAGCCACAGCTCCTCCGGCGAACTCCCCCGAGCAGCCTTCTCCCGTGCGGTCTCCGCTCCCAACCACCAGCGCCTTCGCACACCTCACACCGCCTTCTCGCACCACGCTCGCCGCCAGCCCGTCTCCGGCCGGCCTCCGTGTGCAACCTCCCGTGCACTTGCTGTCCGTGAGCTCCTTCGACCCACATAGCCCAACACGATCACCTTTGCGCGTCCTGCTCTCGCCAACCTCCATCCTCCGGCGATCTCACCTCTACACGAACTATTGCACTTCCAGAGCTTCTTGCTTCATCAGATCTGATCTTCTTGGCTCCAAGAACTCCTTCCTTCTAGGTGGTTCTCCGGTGAGGAGTGTCGTGCGAATGAAGAAGAAGAAAAAATAGAGTTGAGGAAGAAATAGATCGGAACCAATGCAAGAAAAGGAAGGTTGCTCTAATACCAAATTGTAAACTGTGAAGGCGTTTGTTTACCAGAGCTGAAGTCAAGAAACCGTGTTCGGCTTCTTCAAGAGAAAAGAAAACGGGAAATCAATTTTTTGGAAGAAACATAAAAATACTTTCTTAATTTTTTGGGCTGCCAATACAACTCAACAAAGGCTTATTTAAAGAAATGCATGGCTATAGGAAAAGCCACAAAACTAACTACCTAAAGAAAAAGCTAAGCAACAAAACTAAAAGAAAAATCTGGAATAAATCCTAACATATCTTTTGATACATAATTCAAACACTAAAAAATACATCCAATATCAAACACACAAATAAGCTGATATCAAAATTCAAGTTTGAAGTTGAAAACTTGAATCCTATGATATATATATATATTCAAATCAAATTCAAATCTGAAGTTGAATAATGGAATTCTATGAAAATTCCAAGCTGATAAGAATAGCATTTTAATCATTATATGGAGTTGAATAAGACCTCTTAAAATAAAAGAAAAGCAATCATTTGTAACTTGAACTCACAACAATATATATATATATATATATATTCAAATCAAATTCAAATCTGAAGTTGAATAATGGAATTCTATGAAAATTCCAAGCTGATAAGAATAGCATTTTAATCATTATATGGAGTTGAATAAGACCTCTTGAAATAAAAGAAAAGCAATCATTTGTAACTTGAACTCACAACATCTTAAAACATTAAACAGCTCACAAGTGGAGAAGACGAGAAGCAAATATGTCATAACCATAAAATGGAGAAGAACAACTCATTTTTTGGCAGATTTAACCGAATAAGTACGAGAAAGGAGAGATATTTCGTTACTAGTGCTGATCCAACAACAACAACATTGTCGGTTGAGCGGAGAAGCTCGAAGCAACTCTACTAGAAGCGCTTCATGCGATATCAACTATAAAATGTAGAAGATGAAAAGCAAAGTTAAAGATAAGGAGTGTGGAGGCGCAAAAGAAGAGCCACACAAGCGAATTGTTCATACAGAGTAAACATAGTATTATTTTTTAGGAGAGAATAAAATTTAGGTGGTAGGTATGTAAATAGTATGATTTAAATGTTAGATAAATAATTATAATACTTTGACTTGTTATATATGTAAAAACCCCAAAATAAAAATATAACAGTATATAAAATCAAATAAAATGGGTTGGTTATATTTACTTACACGCCATTATGTAATTGTCGATCTCCAGTCCAAAATGCGGGTCACATGACAACGCATCCAATTTACGGAAGACCTCGTCGCAGAAATTCGGAGCGAGCGCGAGCGCGAGCGTCAGAGAGATGGCTTCGCTGACGAGAACCGCGGCATCTTTGGCTGGCCTCCTCGTTCTCCTCATCTCCTTCACCGTATACATCTCCACCGCCGACCTTGGTTCCCGTCGCTTCTCGCTCCCCTCCCTCCCTCTTCACTCCTCCTTTTTCTGTGGCCCAGCCCCCTGCGCTGCCACCGCGGCATTAGGACGCCAAATGCCGCCTCTTCGCGTCTACATGTACGATCTTCCCCGCCGCTTCAACTTCGCCATGATGGATCACCGACCTGACACGGATCCCCCGCCTGCTACGGGCAAGGATATTCCGCCGTGGCCGCCCAGCGCGGGGATCAAGAAGCAGCACAGTGTGGAGTACTGGATGACCGTGTCTCTACTCGTCAGCGAGGAAGAGGCTTCCGTGGAGGAGAGGGAGGCGGTCAGGGTTCGCGATGGGGAGGTGGCGGACGTGTTCTTCGTCCCTTTCTTCTCCTCACTTAGTTTTAACTCTCACGGGCGCAACATGACTGATCCCGACACCGAGATCGATCGGAAGCTTCAGGTATCACTTATCCTTCAATTGTATCTATGTCGGCCTTATTTTTTATTAATGTGTTATCTGGATTATAGAGGGCGGTTTATGGAATTATGGTCCAAAATAGGGGAGTAAAGATTAGCATGGGTTTTAGGGGACATTCTGGATCTTGTTGTCTTCTGAAGTTGTTTTTTGAGAATATTAGGAGCTCAATGATAATTTGGCTATAAGGGTCTAATATCTTCGTTAAACTCTGAATCCTTATCTCCCTTCACCTATCAGATGCTTGCCTTTTTTATTGACATCAAAATTGTTGCTAAAAAGTCTAAGGTTATATATACTACTAAACCTTTTGAGCTCATATTCAATTCTTTTACTAATATTTGGGTTTAAACAAATGACCCTGAGTGGATTTGGCTTTTCTCTAAGGGGTTGTTGGTTGCAGAGACTATAAATTTCAAATTTAGAGACGATAAATTTATGAGTGTTTTGTTGATTGAATTACAGATACTATTAATTGCAGATAATTTGAGTGTACTATATTTCAAATGCAAATACTATAAATTTTTTAGTATTTTGTTGAGAATAAGTAAATAAAAGATATTTATCTAAGGGAGTTAAAATTACTCAAACAGGTTATGTTTTAAGAATTTGATATTTTCCCTATTTGAGTGAATTCTAGATACATGATACATCGGGTCTTGCAATCTCATTGTGCTTATGTACCTGCCTTCATCGCATTCATAAAATTATTGTCCCTGCTTTCACCCTACGTCCTCATGACCTTAATGCCTCCCCGCCCTTGCAACCTTGGAGACCTGATCTGTGATTCTTCTCTCTCCTCCTGCTCTCCCCAACCCCATATGACCATATAATTACCATTTCTTACAACATTGTCAATTTTGTCTACATTGCGAGGGCACCCTGTGTTATATAGCCTATTAAAATATTATTGAAAGAAACGGGTTGGAAGGCCATCTATGAGGTACATGATATTGCCAACTTGATCTTTGTTGATGAAGAGGAAGGTATATGATTTCTTTGAACTTGGTTGGCTTCAACATGAATTTATTCAAGGGTTATTCAACCCTTTTACATGTATGCACACTGATGGTTAGCTCACACTTTGATTTATCCTTTTGATTACAATGGGAGGGTTTCACTAACTATCACCACACTCAAAATATTCACCTGAACATCATTTTTGGATCTATGGTTAGGCTTGCCATGTCCTAGCTATCCAATTTTGAACTTAGCTAGGGTGCACCTTTGGGGCATAAAAACCCTCTAAAGTGCACATTTGGGGCAGGTTCAGACAAATTCATGGGGTTTCTACTCACACCAGAAAGCATAAGAATCAACCCTAACAACATGAGAGCCATACTTGAGATGAATTTTCCCAAGCGACAAAAGAAGTATAATGAATCATTGGACGAGTCGCCCAGCTCGATCGCTTCTTCTCTCGACTCAATGAGAGATGCTCGTCTTTCTTCAAAGTCTTTAGAAGATCAAAGAAGTTCTCTTGATGCTAGGACTACAAAGCTGCCTTCTAGTGGCTGAAACCACCCCTTCTCGAAAGCCCGCGACCAGGTAAGAACCTGCTATTATACTTACGAGTTGACGAGGACATAATTATTTATGTGCTCATCAGAGAAGTGGGAAGGATGCCATGGTCAGTTTACTACATGAGCAAAACACCACAGAACAACGATACCCAAACATGGAGAAACTTTCATGGGCATTGGTATGCCTGGAAAGGAGGTTGCAATCCTACTTCTAGGCTCATCCCATCCAAGTGTTGATTGACCATCCACTCAAAGCTTTACTTGCTAAACCAGATCACTTTGACAGACTGCTCAAATGCTCGATAGAGCTTAGCAAGTTCCAGATTGTAGGATTTAAAGCTATCATTTTTTCTATTTGGTGGGATGTAGACTAAATAATGCTTAAATCCTACTCAAATTTTTTGATGTAAGTTTTTGCATGATTTAAAACTATCATTTTTGTTATTTGACAGGATATTTATGCTTAAATTATGTAAGGTTTTAATATTTTATGAATGTTTTAATTGTGTTTTAGGGCTATTTAAGGATGAGTTTTGTCTAGAGTTTTCATGTTATGTATGCTGAGTTTATTTTCCTCTTGTTGGAGTGAGTTTCCTAACAGTGGCTAATAATAGATCAATTGTATCTTTCATTATTAGTTGAAGGAGTAATAACAAATCTGCCCCTACATTTGTGTTCCTGGATTTCTTGTTCTCTATTTTGCTATTTTTGCTTCCAAGACGCATCACATTGTGAGAAGCCTAAGATGGTGTTTGTGACTAACCCAGAGATAACAATTACAACATACCTGTAGGTGGTGGTAGCAAATAATCTTTAGAGAATGAAGGTGACAAAACTAGGTTTAGTTACTGTGCTCGACTTAAATGCAATGACAAGGGAAAAGCTGAAAGGTGGTGGTAATTGCAAAGCTAACAATGAGAATAATAATGAACTTGAAAGCAACTATTGCACAAGCCCAATGACAATGATAGTAGCATGCCTAAATGTGGTGATTATAGTTAATGCAAATCTAAAGGTATTGGTTGCAACCCAAAGGCGTTGACATCTACTAAATTGTAGATTACGGTTGACTGATTGATAGTCAACTTTGCCATAAAAGTTATTGTTTTATGGATATTTGGAATTGTTTTAGAGATTCAAATTGATTATAAACTTCTTATGAGTGTATAAGAGAGTAGACGAGATGATGAGTTTTTTTATCTTTCTTTGTTTGGAAGGACCACCAACCAAATTTTATATAATTGATTCTGTTTTATAAAGTTGCATTTAATTTTGTTTCCAGTTGGATCATTTAGTTATAAGCCATGAATGATTTTGTAGTTAGTTTATAGCTGGATTCAACCTATCATCCCTTGGTATTATGGTCTTTGGTAATTAGTTGCATCTCTACTTAAACCTTATTAAGTTGCATCCAAAGATTGACATATTCGGTGAAGCTGGATAGAGATGAAGGCGAAATTGACCCTAGTTAGGATGGTCCTTCTATTGGTGTCAAGCCTGGTCTTTAGCTTCTCTCATGAGTCCTGCCCAATAATAATTGTCTTCTGTATGCGCTATAAGTTGGATCAAGGTTCTGATTAAATGGTCAATCAAAAACACTTTGGATGACAATGATGTTTTAGAATGTGATGAACCAAATTGACTGACCATAATATTTGAGTTGCAGCAATATGAATGGATGTGTCTCATAGTGGCGTTGACATGAACAGTAGTAATGAGTGGCATCACAATAATAATGGCACCTCTAGGTAGCAGCAATGAGCGACAATACATCATAACCAACGAGCGACAATACATCGTAACCAACGAGCGACACAGGATGTTGGAAACAAGCGGTGGAACTTCATTAATGAGCATCGGTCCAAAATTTTCTCAGAGCTTTATTTATTTTTGATAATTTCTTTATAATGAATGGAGTTTTTGGTCTATTTAGATAAGATTAGTTTAGAATTTATCTACATCCAGTTTCAAATTTCAAAGGTTATTTGGAATAAAAAAAAAGGAGATGCAAACATCTGATTATAAAAAAATTTGCAAATGCTGGCAGATTAGTATTTTATTCTCATGCAGTGGACTGATAGGAAAATATTTAAGGTTTATTGCTTCCTCATATAGATTTAGTGGAAAGAAACACCAATGTTTATTGAATTTTTGGCGAAACTGATCCACTTTTGAGTAGAGTGTTTAGGGACGAATGAATCATTAGAAGGTAGTGTAGACATTATAGAGTTAAAAACAATTCAAAGAAGTTTAAGGTCTTGGGAATGAATTATAACCAAACGAGGATATGCCAATGGCAATGGAGGCGTTGTTGTGATCATCGTAAGCAATAAGTTGGGAGAGATGTTGCTCTGGCGATCCCTTATCACAGGTGATTTTGAAACTGTTGCTGTAACTTTAAATCTATCACGAAGCTTCTTGAATCCAAATTGAGAAAGCTAGATTTTATCGTTAACATTGCAAAGTTAAACTCTCATTAATCTCTAACGTGCAATTCATGTTCACCGCATGTGGTTTCACATAAGTTGCTGTAACTTTAAAACTTTATGCTGAGCGAAGATAATGTTTTGTATGACTTGGATATGATGGTTTTGGTTAAGTCAAGCCTTGTGCAACTGTTCAAGCTTATGAGAGCTTTTGTTTGATCCTTTGAGCATTTTGAACATTTTTTCGTTGTTTTAGAGTTTGTCCGGGAGTTGATCATGCTAAAATCTAACAAACTCAAATTAAACTCTGTTTCGATTCGTTTGGTTCACCTAAACCAAGAGCTCTCTCATATCCAGTTATTTATGAGAAAGCAGATACCCAAATATTGTTTTTCTCTTAGCTTATGCTTTTTATCCGTTGACGTTTTTTGTTCTCCCTTCTTAATTATTTTTATCTTTACTATGTAAAATATTAATTTTTGGATTTTCTTACATTTTCCAAAAGATCTATTGAAGCCCTTGATGCCAAATTAATTCCTATCCAAGGTTTGTTCACCGTAGTTTTCCTTCTTAGCAATGAAATTATAAAATATAATTCTCATTTATAGATTAAAATATTCAATTAAAAAAACTTATTCACATGTCATCACCTATTTTTTCATTTCAAATTGAAATCAAGCTGGGCTATTTGAAGGAATGAACCCTTTAATACTAATTGGGTAAGCCTCTAAGTAATTAGTCAGCTAACTAACATTATTTACAAGCACTTCTGAAGCTAAGATATATTTGAAGTCCTGACTATGCCCCCAGACCCCATTCTTAATGTAGGATCGAGCTCCTTGTACTTCACCTTGCCATTTTAAACCAATTGCCTTGTTTTGTATGTCACTTAGAACTAGTTCTTGGTCAAGCTATCTAATCAAATGGTTACCTAATAATAATTTTTTGGACCACTTAACATGAAGAAATAAATGAAACTATTTTTGGCAATTAAGGAAATTGACTTATTCGGATAAGCACTAGTTAACGGTCAGATATTTTTTATTCAATGTTTAAGCTAACTCTTAATGTTTTGTTCGAGTAAAACCCTGAAATTTATTTGATGTCTGTCAAAAGATAAATTTGATCTGAAAAGGTCATATTATTTTGGTTTAATCTTTCTTCTCAGGGACTGTTAAGTTGTTGCTACGTTATACTGATTTCTCTAACATGTGGCAGGTTGACTTGCTCGACATTTTAAGAAAGTCAGACTACTGGCAACGGTCAGCTGGTCGAGACCATGTTTTACCCATGCAGCACCCAAATGCATTTAGATTTCTCCGTGATCAGTTGAATGCATCCATTCTTGTGGTTGCTGATTTTGGGAGGTATCCAAAAAGCTTGTCCAACTTAAACAAAGATGTTGTGGCTCCATATGTTCATGTTGTGCAATCCTTTATGGATGATGATTCTTCTGATCCTTTTGAATCACGTCCCACGCTTCTGTTCTTCCGGGGAAGAACAGTAAGGAAAGATGTGAGTGCAATATTATTTCTTCGGTTTATTATTCAATCATAGCTAGTTATGCTAAACTGCATTCATGGATCTTAATGAAACTTTTTGGCATGTTATTTGTGCAGGAAGGAGTTGTACGCCAAAGGCTGGCCAAAGTTTTAGCTGGCTTCGATGATGTGCATTTTGAAGATAGCTTTGCTACTGGGGAGGGCATTAAAGCTGTAAGTTTTTTTATTCTTTTTTACCAGCACATATCTCACGTACCGTTGCCTTGGTTTTAGGTTTATGATCAGTGAAGGTCGTTCGATAATATGTTAATGTTTTAATGTTTTCTTATTTAAGACTTCAATGCTAATGCCTAAATCATGCTGAGCTTCTTCAGTGTTGTTCAAAATTGCAGAGTCAGAGCAAAATGCACTGTAGGCATGGTTTGGACTGTTAACCTACAATTATTGCTATTTAAGTCAATAGATAGACAAGAAGTTATGGGTTATTTCTCGTCCATATTTGATTTTCTTGAGCTAAGGTCTCTTATTTCCAGGACATCAGGTGGAAGTAAACACACACTCAGGTCATCTGGTAGAAGCAAAAACACACACTTGAATGTATTTATTCATGCATGTATATGTCTTCCTTTACTGTAACTCAAAAGGTTTATCAGCATTAAAATAAGTCAGAAAGCCTATTTTGGTTTGCTTTTCTTGGAAAAAAAAAATTCTACTGGCAGTCTTGAGAGTTCTTTTCTTTTTGGCATCGCATCAGATACAGCCTCCCTTTTGTATTCTTCACTCGTCAATTCAACTCTACTTTTCTTCAGGAGAAGATCTGTGTTGCAGTTTATATATTTGCATAAACACATATATTCCCCTTAAATAATGCATATTTTGCTATTAAGCTATTTCAAATCGCCCAGTACTAAACTTTATATACTTCTTTGGCAACCCCAGTCCACACTCGGCATGCGTTCATCAAAGTTCTGTCTGCACCCTGCAGGCGACACACCCTCCTCATGCCGCCTGTTTGATGCTATCGTCAGTCATTGTGTCCCTGTAATCATCAGCGACCACATTGAACTCCCCTTTGAGACTGAGCTTGACTACACCGAATTTTCCTTTTTCTTCTCAGTCAATAAGGCCCTACAGCCTGGGTACCTGGTTGCCCAGCTCAGAGCAGTATCCAAGGATAGGTGGCTTGAGTTGTGGAAGAAGTTGAAGGCTGTGTCCCACCACTATGAATTTCATTATCCTCCAAAGAGAGATGATGCTGTAAACATGCTCTGGAGGCAGGTACGCCAAAAACTCCCTACAGCCAAACTTGCTGAGCACCGGAGTCGACGACTAAAGATACCTGACTGGTGGAATTGATGGTGGCCATTGATGATGATTTTGATCACTAATGGCAGTGATAGTGACCATGATAACAATGATTGTACGCTAATCTTGTTTTCAGGTCTTTCAGGATTTTTTATGGCCTAGAGCTATAGTGTACATAGTGGCTGCAAGGCCTTACCTGCTGCTGCCATGGTTGAGTGAATTTTGTGACAATGGATGCACAAGCCTTTTTTGAGCAGAGGTATTTATCCCCAATTGTAACTTTACACTTTTGAACGATTTTTTCTTTCCATTCGATAGAATAAAGCTTTGTTCTTAGCCATCTTTTATGTCATTTTGTTTTTTGATATGGAACATGAGTTCCTGGACATGCCAATCAACCTCTGATGAATGCATAGAATTTGAAATTAAATTAAATATTGATGCTGCCATGAGTGCCTGACGTGTTCCTGGTCATTGTGGCGTGTCAATAAGAATTTGAGGTGGGCTCAATGAGGAAAACAATCACCCGATATATATATTGCCACCATTGATTTATTAGTTCTGGCCTTTTGTTAAGTTGAATTAGCTTTCTATAGACCAAAGAACATCACCTTGGAGTTGTAGATCTTGATGAGGGTATGAAACAAAGTCTTCGTTTAGGATAATTTTATTACTGATTCTTAAAGTAATTTTTTAGTATAAAAATTTTAATTTTTAAATTAGAAAATTATTTTAAAAAGCAATAAAAAAAGCCGTCCCAAACAAAGACAAAGTATGCTTTTTAGGCTTCATTTGGGATAATTTTGTTACTATTTTTTAAAGTAATTTTTCAATTAAAAATTTTTAATTCATCATCATCATCATCATCATCAAGCCTTTATCCCATTATGTACTGGTGACTACATCGTTATTTTTTTCTATTGTGTCCTATTAAAAATTAAATTTACATTTAAATATAATAAAGAAATATCATTTCTAATACCATCTTATCAAGTCTCTTTAGATCCATCTCTACTTTTCTTAACATAGGTATGATCTAATATATTTACTCTCCTAATCGAGTCATCAACAGGTAGATGTTTTATGTGAAGACTTTTGGGGTTTAAGGTTTTGTTTGGGATAGCTTTCTTATTGATTTTTAAAACAACTTTTCAATGCAAAACCTTTTTGTTCAAGAAATTATTATACCAAAAACTTTTTTTAAAAATAATGAAAAAGTTGTCCTAAATGAAATCTAAGTGATCAAAAATAAGTTTGGTGAATGAAAAACTAAATGCTAATTGCTTATACTTCTCTTTAGTTATAATTAATTTTATTTATCAAAACAAAATTTAAAAATTTTAAAGTTGTTTTAATCCTTTTTAAAAATATAATTATTACTAATTTTATTTTTTTATTTCAAGAAAAATATGCTTGAAATTTTTATTTTTCAAACAAACAATTGTATATAATTTGCATAAAGTATTTGCCAAATAAAATAGAAGTTATGTGAGTTAGTAGAGGGTTGTAAAGAGAGAAGTAATAGCGGCAGTGAGAGAGAGAGATAGATAGGATAGACACAATGTGTATTGTTTTGAACTCAAGATTTATAAGGTTTTGTTTGGGAATAAGTTTGAAATTATAAAACCTCGTGTCATCAAGAATGGAATCTTGTCAAGTTACTTAGACATGGCATCTTGCTCAATCATTAGTGCCAATGCCAAAGTTTTAAAAATCAGACTGGTCTTTGATTCAAAAAAAAAAAAAAAAGTTGAAAGCTCAAAAGTTCAATAAGAATTGAACTGAGTGTAGAAGAGAAAGATGTAATAAAAATAAATTTTATTTTATAATTATATTTAATTGATATAGTAATAATTCAAAACTATGATAAAAATAAAAATAATTATTTCAAGAAATGTAGAAAATACATAAGAAAATATCTTATATAATTTTCAATTTTTAAACATTTTCTAATTCTAATGTTATTTTCAATTTCTATCTCATAATATTAATTGTGATTGAAGGCTAAAGGGGGTTAATCATGAACTTTTATTATATCCAGTGAACATATGCAGAGGAACGTTCGGTTTTAGGCAAAAAAGCGTCTGTACCGAGTTTTTTGAAAAACTCGGTACACCTCGGTACTCGGTACTCGGTACAGGCGCTTTTTTTGTCTAAAACCGAACGTTCCTCTGCGTACGTTCACTGGATAAAATAAAAGTTCGTTAATCAGGATGCAATCAAAGGAAAAAATTAGAGAGCGAGGGTTTCTTATTTTCTTTTTAGTTTTAACAATTTATTTACTTAAATTATTTAATTCAAAATTAAATTTAAGGGATTGATACCATAAGTAGTGACAATTTGATCATAATAATGAAAACCGGCCAGCTGATCAATAACATTGTGATCGATTCAACCCCTAGTTCTACTTGATTCTAGTCAATTATGTGGTTCCTCCACACGGGAACTAATAATGTGGCTCCACTATAATAATTGGAAAGTGTGAGAATTATTGTTGGCGTGATAAGGCTGAATCCTTAGGAGTTGTAGGAGAGTTTCAGAAAGAGTGTGGTCACCGGAGGCTAATCAGATGCACAACATCACAAGATACATAGTCGCACATAATGACGGTACACAGTGAATTGATTACGTAACGTTTTCTGATTGGCCTCAGGACGACATCCGATGACCGCACGTAATAAGTTCAATTTAGTTTGAGTGGTGAAAAAGGATTCGGGTGATGATAGGATTGGAGATAGAATTTTAGCGTTAAAGATTGTTGTTGATGATAAGATTGTTAATATTATAAGTGCTTATGCTCCTCAAGTAGGTTTGGATATGAGTTCTAAATTAAATTTTTGGAATGACTTAGAAGAATTAATACAAAATATACCTCTTGAAGAAAGAGTTTTTATTGGAGGAGATTTAAATGGACATGTTGGTAGAGAGGTCGATGATTTTAAAAACATTCATGGCGTGATATTGATGCTTCTCAAAATCACTTTGGATTCATGTCGGGTAGGTCGACTATGGAAGCCATATATTTATTAAGAGGTTTGATGGAGAAATATAGATAAAATAAGGAGGATCTACATATGATATTTATTGATTTAGAAAAAGCATATGATAAAGTTCCAAGAGAAGTGCTATGGAGAGTTCTTGAAAAGAAAGGAGTTAATAATGCTTATATTCAAATCATTAAAGATATGTATGCAGGAGCTATTACTTGTGTTCAAACACAAGGTGGATTGACCAAGTATTTTCCTATTTCGGTTGGGTTACATCAAGGATCAGCCTTAAGCCCATATCTTTTTGCTTTAGTCTTGGATGTTCTCACTAGACATTTGCAAGATGATGTACCTTGGTGTATGCTTTTTGCTGATGATATTCTTCTTGTTGATAAGACTAGAGAGGGAGTTGAAGGTAAACTTGAATTATGGAGGTCAACCTTAGAGTCTAAAGGTTTTCGCTTGAGTAGATCTAAAACAGAATATATGGAGTGTAATTTTAGTAGTAATAGACCTACTGAAGGGATTGTGACTTTGGGCGATCAAGTCATTAATAAGAGTACACGTTTTAGATATCTTGGATCAATTGTTCAAAGTGATGGTGAAATAGATGGGGATATTATCAGCAGAATTCAAGTTGGATGGTTGAAGTGGAGGAATGCATCGGGCTTGTTATGTGATAGAAATGTACCCCTCAAACTTAAAGGAAAATTCTATAAGATGGTAGTGAGGCCTGCAATGCTTTATGGTGCCGAATGTTGGCCATTAAAAGAGAAGCATAATACTAAGTTAAGTGTGGCAGAGATGAGAATGCTCAGGTGGATGAGTGGCTTTACCCTTAGAGATAGGATACGAAATGAGCATATACGTGAAAAGGTTGGAGTAGCTCCAGTAGAAGATAAAATTAGAGAGAGTCGCCTTAGATGGTTTGGTCACATAAAACGACGGCCTTTCGATGACCCGGTTAGGAGAGTAGAGGTATTAGATTTGACTTATGTTAAGAAAGGTAGGGGTAGACCTAAAAAGACTTGGTTAGAAAATATTAGGAATGACCTTTCTTTATTAGGTTTAAATGAGAATTTGACTTTTAATAGAACACAATGGAGAAAAAGGATTCATGTAGTCGACCCCACGTAGTGGGATAAAGGCTTGATGTTGTTGTTGTTGTTGTTGGTGGTGGTGAAAAAGGATTCGGGTGAACTTATTGGAGATGTTTCCAATTAGCTCTACTTTATTTGGTTGGCTAAGGAAAGATAAAGTTGGGTTGCGATGCTTAGGCTAGTGGCCTAGTCTTCACCAATCTAATCAGTTATGAAAGCTTAAAATGATTTCCTCGATGCTTAGGCTAGTGGCCTAGTCTTCACCAATCTAATCAGTTATGAAAGCTTAAAATGATTTCCTCGAGCCGCAGTTGTCCATTCAGCAGGGGCGCCAAAGTGTCGACTGCGGGTACTATGGCATGGATGGTCTAGTAGGTCGGCTCGGATTTACGGACCGCCAAACGCGTTCGGCAAAGCCGAGCGTGATAGCGGACAGTTCCTCGTCACAAAAAAAAAAATTATATAAATGATATAAATTTGAGTGTTATGTATACAAATTTGTTAATAAAATAATAATATGAATATTAATCTAAATGAAGATTAAACTCCAATTTATCAAAATTAACGGCAGCCAGATCTAACTTTTCACTGTCTGCCGAAGTTTTCACTCGAATGTAATATGCGGAGGTTTGAAGCTTTAGATGAAAACCCTAGCCTTTACTCTCCATAAAAATCCTTGATTTCTCGCAAAGACTTCTTTTTGCAGATGACCGCATGAGATGGGCGACAGGAATAGCCTTCCTGCTTCCTCGCAGCGGTGGCGGCCGTCATCAATGCCAACATCTCTTGTCCTCCGCCTCTCTCCCTGGAGATCTTTCCCTCTCCGAGGACATCCTCTACATTCTCGAAACTGTTCCGTCGGCCGCCGCCATACAGCCCTCTCTCAACTCTCTCGCTCCACTTCTTTCCGCCTCCTCCGTCTCGCTCGCTCTCTCCTCTGCTCCATCTCTATCCTCCGCCTTCCTCCTCTTTGCCTGGTCCTCCCACCACCGTGCCCTCCGCTCCTTCGCCGCGCACAACCTCGTCATCTCCTTCCTACTTCGTGACTCGCCTTCCTCGTTCTCCTCTTTCTGGTCCTCACTCTCCGATCTCCGCTCCTCGTCCATTCCCGTCCACCCTTACGCCTTTTCTGCCCTCATCTCCGCCTACAACGCCGCAGGCTTCCCGGAAAAAGCTGTTGAGGCCTTCAACCGCATGCCGGAGTTCGCCTCCCGCCCCAACACCTTCACCTACAACACACTTCTAAGCATCCTCGCTGGAAAGGGCATGATATTGCTTGCCATGTCGGTGTATAACCAAATGATCAAGTCTGATTGCCTCCCGAATTCATCGACCTACACAATTCTCATTCATGGTTTGTGCAAGTCTGGGAAGATCGATGATGCGCTGAGGCTGTTTGATGAAATGCTCCGTAGAGGTATTGCCCCGAAAACAACTCTTTATACAGTTATTCTATCGCTGCTTTGTTGTGCGAATAGGATAGATGATGCCATTAGGCAATTGCAGTCAATGAAAGAGAATAATTCCCGTTTGGATGAAGTTGCCCGCAATGCCTTGCTTAGTGGGTTATGCCAGATTGGTAGGATTGATCAGGCCTTTGAGCAGTTAAAATTGTTTCAGGTGGACGGATTTGTTCTTGGATTGAATGGATATAGTTGCTTAATTGATGGCTTGTTCAGGACAAGGAGGTTTGAGGAGGCCTGTGAGTTTTATCGTGAAATGTTGAAGAATAATATTAGGCCTGATTGTGTCTTGTACACTATAATGATAAGAGGGCATGCTGATGCTGGTAGGATTGAGGAAGCTTGTGAGTTTTTTAATGAAATGACCAATGGTGGATTGGTTCCAGACACCTATTGCTACAATACTTTGATCAAAGGACTATGTGATGCTGGTCTTTTGGATAGAGCCAGGTCATTAAAACTTGAGATTTCCCAGAATGGTTGTTTTCCTGATTCTGCCACATATTCTATTTTAATTTGTGGGTTGTGTAAGGAAGGTCTCATTTATGAGGCACAACAAATATTTGATGAGATGGGAAAGGCTGGCTGCTTCCCCACTGTTATGACCTTCAATTCTCTCATCAGTGGGCTCTGCAAAGCTGGAAAGATGGAAGAAGCTCAGCTTCTTTTCTATAAGATGGAAATGGGAACAAACCCTTACTTGTTCTTTCGGCTTTCACAAGGTCCCGAGCAGGTCCATGATATTAGTAGTCTGCAGGAAAGAATTAGAGAGTTATGCCTGTCTGGTGATGTACTTAAGGCCTATAAGCTTCTCTGCGCCATCATAAACAGTGGAGTTGCGCCTGACGTTGTTACTTACAACATCCTAATTAATGGTATGTGTAAGGCCGGAAAGATCAAACAAGCACTGAAGCTCCTTGAGGATCTTCAGACAAAAGGTCATTTCCCTGATGCAATTACTTATGGAACCCTTATTGATGGATTATCAAGGGTCCACAGGGACAAAGATGTCTCTGAGGTGTTTGAGCAAATGCTCAAGAATGGATGCAAACCTACTGTGTCAATCTACAATACCCAAATGAGAACCCTCACTAGGAGAAGGCAAACTTCAAAAGCAGTGTTATTGTGGCTAGATTACATCTCACAGGAGAAAACTAGTTCAGAAGAAGCTGAAACTATTTGGATAGCTCGAAAGCATTTTGAAGAAGGTAGCTTGGTGGAAGCTGTAAGAACTCTTCTTGTGTTGGAAAGAAATCAAGGCTGTGCAAACTCTTTTCCATATACTATTTGGCTTATAGGGTTATGTCAGGAATGGAAGACTGATGAGGCTCTTGGGATTTTTACTCTTCTCCGGGAGTTTGAGATAGAGGCAACTCCTCCCAGTTGTGCACTCCTTATCAATTACCTTTGCCGGGCTGGAAAGTTAGGTTCTGCATTGGATGTAATGCTCTATTCTTTGAGGAAAGGCTTCTTATTTATGAAACCTGTGGGCAACCGTTTACTAAGAAGACTCTGTCTTCATAATAAGATGAAGGATGCACAGGAGATTGTGCGCAGAATGCATCTTGCTGGATATGACATGGACTTGTATCTTAGGAAATCCACAAAGGCCCTTCTGTATACATAGTGAATTATGGTTTTTTTGCTAGGAAACCCTATTGTTATTGTGAGATATAGTTTGAGGCTTTTGTTTTTGTAGGGAGAATTTTTTCCTGTTCTCCTAAGGCTTCGTTTAGGACGCCTTTCTTACTGCTTCTTAAAGCGGTTTTCTAGTACAAATTTTTTAATTTTGTACTAGAAAGCAGCTTTAAGAAGCAGGAAGAAAGCTGTCCCAAACGAAACCTAAGTTTAGTCAACAATTTTGTTGATTCATTTATTCTGCTTGAGTGAAGATATACCCCATAACCTAGTCTTGTACAATTACAAGCCAAAATTCTAATGAATAAGGTTTCAGTGAAATAAATAGTTTTTTTTTAAATGAATAAATAGTTTTTGGATGCATATATTTCATAGGTATGTTTGGTTACCTCATATGAAGAAATTATACTAAAAATTTTATCCAAAACTTTACTCGGTTTTACGTGTGTTAAATTCATTATGTAGAACCCCTTGCAAGTTTAACATGATCTGTGACCTTTGAGGGAGCTGAGAACTACAGGCCTCTATCATCTTTGGCTAATATGCTTGTATGTGGAGGCAGATGCTCTATTCTATGTGTTGACCTCCCATACAAATATAAACAACTACACCTCTCCCACAAGCTCACTCACTTTTCCTATCTCGTAAAGTTGTCTCTATAATTTAAGTTTCGTTTGGGATGACTTTTTTATTGCTTCTTAAAGCAGCTTTCTAGTACAAGAGTTAAAAATTTTGTATTAAAAAGCTGCTTTAAGTAGTAGAAAAGTAATCTCAAATGAAATCTTAATCAAAGGCAGGAAACAGGACTCCTCATTTTTGCTTTTGATGTTTGATTCCCAAGCTTTTAATGATGCTTTCCTTTCCTTTCTAAAAAATCTGATGCTGTGGCTGAGTATGGCTTTAGACAAGTTTGCAATTCCACAATTAGATGTGTATTCCAGGTACTTAGAAGTGTTTGAATCTGTAATTTTTTTTATAATATTTTTATTAATTATAAGTATTTGAGTCTCTAATAACTTCTGCAACTGCTAGCATAAGGGTTATATTTTACCTATTTTAACTTCTGATACATTCCTGGTTTTTTTCTTACCGTTGGAAGTTCTTCAACGGTTCTATATCTGCAAGATAAACATGAATGCATTTCTTAGTGGAAAATATCGTTTGATCTTTGAAGATATTCTGTAGAAGGGATGTCCTTTGATACTTTCTTATTAAAAAGTCCTTGTTTGTTGTTCTGGCAACAGCGTTAATGCCCTTATTTCACCGTAGTAAAGGCATTCTTTTTATTAATTCTTGCTGATGAAAAATTATACTATTCAAAAAATTGCACGCCTCATGAAAATATTTCCGTAAGCATAAGCTGCCCTCAATATTTGAATTTCAATTGCATTTGCTATGTTTTTTTCTTGTTGCTTGCCCCTATAAATAAATAGTCATAGTAGTTAAACCCACGTAGGAGAATCATATCTGTTACTGCAGAAATTCAGGATAATCCGCTTGATCTTAAATTTAAGTTTCATTTGAGATAGTTTTTTTATTATTTTCTAAAGCAGCTTTCTAAGTCAAAATTTTTTTGGAAGTAACGAAAAATTTGTGACAAAAAATTGTCCCAAACAAAACCTCTTACTTTGTGTTTGGACTTAAAAAGAGCATTTTCCATACTTTCATAATTTAAATCATCATAAATATAAACTAAGAGTACACGAATTCAAGCATAGACTTCATTTGGGATAATCTTCGTACTGCTTTATAAAGCAACTTTTTAGTAAAAAATTAAAAAAAAAAAAATGTGCCAAAAAGCAATTTGAAAGCGTAGTAAGAACGTTATCCCAAACAAAATCTTTGTAGTGAATTTCAAGAAAAAAAGTTGATCTTTATGCTCTTGAGAATGTGCCTTCTATATTCCTTCTAGCAATTCTGCAATGTTACAAAGGAAATGACAACTAAATTGTTGTGTTAATGATAGAACATTTCTTTTGATAGGTGATCTAATTAGAAACTATTAAATTTGGACTCTAACAATCGCCTTACATTGATTGTCCATTGATTGTGATTCACATTAGTGAATAAAACTTGAATTGATTAAGAGAAAATAAATGATTTTGATAATTGTCTTGAAAAAAATGTATGAATATCATAGTATAAGTAACGTTAAGATGAGCATGAATGCTCTTAGATTGATGCTAAAAATAATATAATTCATAATTACATATGTACACACTAATCTCAATGCAAATACAAGAACATTTAAACATAAATGACTTCATGATATCTTTGTGGTTATTATTATTTTTTTTCATTCTCAAGTAAAATTGTGCGAACTTAGGCTTCGTTTGAGATGGCTTCCTTCGTGCTTCTTAAAGTGACTTTCTAGTAATAAAAATAAAATTTTTATACTAAAAAATCGTTGTAAGAAGCAGGAAAAAAAGCCGTCCCAAACGAAGCCTAAATGGTATGTATACTTTATAGAAAAAAAGAAAAGTTGTATAATAACATTGGCCGACTAATACATCTTAAATTTGATCAATTGAAATAAATTTCAAATTGATTTGCAGTAATTTTGGATTGCAATAGGAACATTTTGAGTAGAAAATTTCAAATTATATAGCATGACTCATTTGGAAAATATTTTGACTCATTTAGAAAAGCTGCCGAGCAACTCAGCCACCAACAACATTACCTTTAAATAAAGATAGCTAACATAATTCATATGATACTAAGCATGAAGATTCAGACTAGTCAACAAAATTGTATTTACAGTAAATTAGCCAACAAGGCCGTTAGCCTCCTAATATGTATAATGTTCTATGCTGTCCCAGCTTGATCTGGTTGTTCCTGTTCATTTGAAGTATCATCCTGAGATAAGAAGATCAAGCAGTTGAAATCTGTCAGCTAGCTCATCCAAACACATAAACGGCACTATTATTTCGATTTTGAACATAAACTTAGGCTTCGTTTGGGACGGCTTTCTAGTTGCTTCTAAATGCAACTTTTTAGTATTTGTACTAAAAAGTTGCTTTTAGAAGCAACTAGAAAGCCATTCCAAACGAAGCCTTAAGCTTCTTTTGAAACAAACGTCTTCCTACTTTCTAAAACCGTTTTTCGATACAAAAATTTCTAATTCAAATAATTTTTGTATTAAAAACTGTTTTAAAAAATAATAAAAAAAATTGTCCCAAACGAAATCTTAGTAACAGAACTTACAGGATTTGACAGCTGATCCCTTATCAAGTAAAGGGAGTTGAGCATTGTTCCCAATGTGTCCTTCGATAGTTGAAATTTTACTTCAGCTTCTCCTGATAAAGACCGAGTATCATCTTGAAGCTGCAAATTACTAATTTTAAGGATATAATTATGCTTCCTCCCAATGTTATATATGATAAGTACCATTAGTGAGGTCGAAGGCAACTTCAAATTAAAAAAAATAATAAAATTTTAGCATTTGTAAGCCCTTCAAACTGTAATCTTTCAAGATTTAACGCAGTAAATTTTGCTCCACTTCCTACTTCTATCTTCTCCTCTGTCTACTACAGGAGTTGAAGCAGTGCAGTACTATAAACATTTAAGTATGATAATTTAAAAAAGCAGATATCAAAGCTCTAAAATTCAGTGCAGTAAAAAAAATCTTCTGGCATATCCAAGCATCCCAACTGGTAATTTTTCATGATTTGGAGAGAACGCAGGAAAGTCCTGCTCCACCTACTTCCATTTCTTACAAGAGGGGCAAATTCTATATATGTGTATTTTTCATTCCAATTTATGGCGATAAGATTCATATGCTGAGGTCAAAAAGCTTAGGAGTCGTTTAGGATCACTTTTTTTTTTTTAATGTTCTATTTTTATTTTATTTTATTTATATTTTAATACAAAATAAAATATATTTATTATCTTAAAATATATTTTTGTTTATTTATGCTGTGGTGGCCCGTGGCTGCGGCCAATGATGGTAATGGCATTAGTTGGTGGCAGCAAAGCATGTATTAGAGACGGGCAAAAGCTGATGGTGGCAGATAGCAATAGCACCCAATGATAATAGTTATTTTTAAAAATACTCAAAATAATATCAATAAAAAAAAAGTGATCGTAAACAGGTCCTTGATATTTGTATATTAAAAGCATGTTCAAACACTACTTAAAAAGTGAAGCTTCTTGATATGGAGGAGAAATAATGCAGTACTTCTAGTACCCTTTTCTCTATTCCTCCATCTATGATAAGGGGGGCTGAAGCTGGAGAGATTATTCTGTGCGGACTCAGAATGCAACTTTACATCTGGATAACAGCCAGAATAAGCCGCGTCAGCGATACCGAGCCGTGGTACCAAACCACCGGCTTAGATATCCAGACGGGGTTCGGCTTCCCCACAAAATAGTTTTTCCAGAAGCTGACGCTACTATGTTTCCTCCTAATTTTATGTATGATAAGCTCCATATGCTCAGGTTTAAAAAAGCCTGAAACTATGTATGGTAAAAACAATGTTGCATTTTCAAACCACTCAAACATTGAATCGTGATCTTTCAGTTCTTACTCTCCTTTCTCATCTTCTGCAAGGGGTTTCAAGTGATCACTATGTCTTCTTGTTTTTTCCTAATTTTCTTTTAAGGTTTCTTGAGAGAAGGGTCAAATCAAGGAATCATGCATTTTTGGCTATAGAATTATAAAACTCAGAAGTTTACGTTCTACCTTCAAATTTATAATTGCAAAAGGATCTGTAGCATCCACACTCTGGTTTGCCATATTCCATGTCATTGCCTTTAGACGGGGCAAAGAAACCTGAAACATGTAGAACACATCCAATAAAGATGAATTAAGCTTTGCAACTATCTTATAGTCCATAGGTTGAATGATAAACAAAATGGTAATCAGCTAGGGAATGTTTTGCTGCAAGCAGAAGGAAGAGCAATGGGAAGGTAAAAACAAAATTTTACTTTATGGAACAAATGAATACTTATATTTACTAGATGCCTTTGGCGTTTGGAAAAGAGAATGAATAGTATTTTGATTTTCTTTTTTGGATTAAAAATGCTAATAAATTGCTACAATTCTAAAACTTGGATCCTAAGATTCTAAATACTAAAACAATCACCGAGTTTGGGACCAAAGACATGCCAAGAAAAATGATTATAACAGTGAAAATAAATCCTTATATCATCATGACTTTCCCATGAAAATGATTACAGTAGATAAAGCTCAAGGTGGAGAGAAAAATACACTTGATTATGTTCTTTCATTTAGTAAAATCATAATTATCTTGGGCCAAGTCCTCAAATTTTGTATTAAATTAATATAATATGTAGCACAGTGAGTCCAATAAAATTATTTTCCCTTTTCCATCAATTTATTCCCATCGCCTTAAATGTGCATCTAAGGTCTACCCGTCAAGTAATTTAAAAATGTACTATGCATCTTTCACCATGTTTGATACTTCAATAGACTTTAAACATATGGTGCCAAAGGGGTTAATAATAAGATTGATCAAGCACCTATCATTTAACTAATCATGACATTGTGATTCCGATTTGTGGTTATGTGTTCTTAATCTCTTCAATGACCTTTTTAGTGTTGTTCAATTCCTCTTTCAACTTCAAGTTCTAATTTCATGCACTGAAGGTTTAAGGCCTCTACCTAACCTATAGAACGGCACATGTTAAAATAGGACGGAGAAGTTATCACGTTAAAAGGAATCTCATTCTTAAAGAAGAACCTTCCGAGTTCCAATGTCCATATAAACATGATTATGAGCCTATTAGGCATTTTGTGGAGTCAATACAGACCTCCCAAAGTCCAAATAAAGATGATTATGAGCCTCTTTGGTATTTTGTGGAGTCAATCGAGCCTGTCATACTGTCATTCTTTTCAACATCCAATGTCATTATATATTGATCTACAAGTGCCCTAGTACTTCTATTGGAGATGTGTGTCCAATGAGAAGAACATTTGTCACTACCATAATGAAGTCATTATGGCCTCTATCTTTCTGATTATCATAAAAAAGTTGCACAATATATGAAAGCACACGAAATGTTGTTATTTCATTCATGCAAGCCATTCGTTAACTTTTTCTCACAATAATTGCTTTTCCAATAAATTGTCTTCCCACTCAAAACCTGTACTTCAATACTATGCTTCCATATCAAATCCTTTCAATTGTGCCCCACATTTCCAATTAAATACTTTTCAGAAGATCTCACTAACTTCAAATGGAATACAACTACAACATCAAGCCATTATCCCACTATGTGGGGTCAGCTACAAGAATCTTTTTTCTCCATTGTATCACGTTAAGAGTTAAATTCTCATTTAAATCAAATAGAGAAAGGTCATTTTTAATATTTTTTAAACATGTCTTTTTAGGTCTACCTCTACCTTTCTTAACATAAGTCAAATCTAATACATCTACTTTCCTAATCGGACCATCATAAGGTTGTCATTTTATGTGACCAAACCATATAAGGTGACTCTCTCTAATCTTATCTTCCACTGGAGCTACTCCAACCTTTTCACGTATATGCTCATTTCATATCATGTCTTTAAAAGTAAAGCCACTCACCCACTTGAGCATCCTCATCTCTGCAACACTTAAATTAATATTATGCTTATCTTTTAATGGAGAATATTTTGCACCATAAAGTATTGCAGGTCTCACAACCATCTTAAAAATTTTTCCTTAAGTTTCAGGGGGGCTTTTCTATCACACAACAAACCCAATACATTCCTCCACTTCAACCATCCAACTTGAATTCTACAAATAATATATTCATATTTCACCATCACTCTGAACAATAGACCCAATGTATATAAAATGTGTACTCTTATTAATGACTAGATCGCCCAAAGTCACAATCCCTCACTAGATCTTTTATTACTAAAATTAGACTAAATATATTCAGTTTTAGATCTACTCAAATGAAAGCCTTTATACTCTAAGGTTGACCTCCAATTCCATAATTCAAGTTTACCTCCAACTCCCTCTCTAGTCTTATCAACAAGAAGAATGTCATTAGTAAAAAGCATACACTAGATACAACATCTTGCAAATGCCTGGTCAGAACATTCATGACTAAAGCAAAAAGACATGAGCTTAAGGATGATCCTTGATGTAATCCAACTGAAAGAAGGAAATGCTTGGTCAAACTACCTTATGTTTGAACACAAGTAACAGCCCTTGCACACATATCCTTAATGACTTGAATATAAGCATTATTAATCCCTTTCTTTTCTAGAACTCTCCATAACATTTTTCTTGGAACTTTATCATATGCTTTCTCTAAATCAATAAATATCATATGTGGATTCTCCTTATTCTCACTATACTTCTCCATCAAACCTCTCAATATATGTATAGCTTTCATAGTAGACCTACCCGGCATGAATCCAAATTCATTTTGAGAAACATTAGTGTCATGACGCAACCTATGCTCCATAACTCTCTCCCATAGTTTTAAAGTATGATACTTAATTCCTCTATAATTCGCATAATCATGTGCATCACTTTTATTCTTTGAAATAGGAATCAACACACTCATTCTTCACTCATCTAGCATCTTTTTAGTCTTCAAAATAATATTGAAAATTTTAGTAAGCCAAGAAATTTCTTCATCTCCTAAGCATTTCTAAACCTCTATTGGAATATCATCAAACCTCTATTGGAATATCATCAAGTCCAAAGTTTTTTCACACTTCATTTTTTCTTTAAAACCTCTCTATTTATATGCCAATAAAAACAAAATTCTTTATTTTCATTTAGGGTGTTAAGATCACTAAAGTCAATCGCATTCTCACAACTTCATTGAAAAGTTTAGCCAAATATCTTATCCACCTTTATTGAATATCCTCTTCTAATAAAAACACTTTTTGATCTTTATCCTTAATACATTTCACTCGAACAAAATCCCTACTACTCCAATCTTTTTGTTTTACAAACTTATATATCTTTCGCTCTCCTTAGTGTCTAATATATTATATAAATCATTAAAAGCTAAAATATTTGCATTACATATTGCTTTCTTAAACTCCTTACGGCCCTCTTTATATCTTACCCAATTATAAGAATTTTTCCATCTAAACCAATTTTTATAATAAATCTTTTTTTTATCTTTTCTTGCATATTTTGATTCTACTACCCCTTATTTTTATTATTATGAGTTTTTCCTTTTGATACTCCATACACATCTTTTAAAACAGAAAATGAAATAAAGATAAAAAAATAGCACACAAAATGAGAAAGAAAGAAGAATAGCAGCAGCTTAAAAGAGAAATAAGAGAAAGAGTAAAGCGTTATCGAACACATCCCAAAATAGTAGTGTAGAAGTCTTCAACATAGCAATAGCAACAATGGAGCATGGTTGCAAGTTTCTCCTAAATGGTGCAGGTCCCAGCAACGGTGCAGGAGTATTCCGCTTTGGCTTCCTTTTCACCAAGATAGTACAAGGTCCTTTTTTTTTTGCTTTTTTAAAAATCAAAGGTTTAGTTTATAATATTTAGTAGATGGGTTTTCTTCTCAAAAATTTGCACCAAGAGAGCAAAATAATGAAGCTTGTTAGGCGAAATTAATTGATACATCTATTGATAAGATTTTGGGTAGTGACACCTACATCCTTGGATAAGTCAAGACATTGTATTTCACTTGTTTATATGTTGTTCATTTGGAATTATATGAACAAAAACTATAAAGTAAAAAACAAAAGGTAGCCCTTAAGCAATCATAGCCTGACCATATCCTTGTGGGCATCTTCTCTCCACTCTTGCTGAAACTTTTGCAAAAGCAAGGTAAGGCACCTTTGCAACTCTGGAAGCACCTCTTTAGGAAACAATTTGTGAATCTCATCCTTACAAATATTTTCATAGACACACTTGCGCATCAGGATCCGAAGGCATAGAACAAGCTGCAAAGCAAATATATACCAATAAAGAAAACAAGTTATTGCAAAATAAAGCTAACTAAAACATTAAAAAGACTCGTCTCTAGAATAGAGTATATATAAAAAAGAATGATAGTGTGTGCATGAATCACTCATCATTTTTATCCTATTTTATTTTGCACTTCACAGAGCTCCATAATTAAGTTTCCAAAATAAAAGCAGCATAACTGCCATTTCTTTATTCATCATAATCAAGTATCATGAACAATTATTACATAGAAGTTGAATCTAATTTAATTTTTCCTTGATAGACCGATATTTTCCATCGGTTTTTCTTTTTACACCATTTTACTTTTAAACGTCTTCATTACATAAGGCTAATCATTGCTTTCTTTCAAAATCCTCAAATTCATATGCAAATAAAAAGCCCCCAAATCTCCTTACTTCAGCTATTTGACTAACCCTTCCAAATTGTTGCTGTAACGGCCATTCTAACTGTATATGCAAATTGAAGTGAAAAATAGGGAGGTGAGGAGACCTATATAAATAGGAGGGCAAGTATAGGAGAATCCATTAGGAACTCAGTTGAGTTTACCACTAACTACCTTGCCCATCTGACAGTGCTAAAAGCAGAGCTATAGAACACAGTTAACAGCACATTTAAGAGGAAAGGTAAACTGTAAAGAAAAATGCATGTGCTGGTTATAGAAAGAGGATTGATGGAGCAATGTTTTGCTAGCATCATGCGGCAGATAATGATCTTCAAGTTGCACACCTGTGAACTTAGGATTTCTCATATGGCTACTTCTAATTTACAGAACAAGGTCGCGTCATGCAGCACCAATGTTTTAGGACATTTATAAAAACATCCATTGAGAGACATTAGGATGAATGAAAAGAATTAAGTCTTGTTTCTCCTTTCTTTATCTTATCTTCCTTTTTCTAAAGTTGGGGGAGAACTTGAATCGGTTGTTTATAGTTGCAATCCTCTAGGGTCATAATTAGTGCTCTTGTTGAGATACACCAATCACCTTTGGCTCTTCCTGATCCGACCATTTCAGGAAGCATCCCATGCAAAGCTTTGTCAAGATATCATCCATCTCCATCATGCATCCCATCCAAGCCATGCATGGCATCAATATTATACACCTGATCCCTTATGTCACCCATCCCACCAGCAAATGTATCAGAGGGGTGACCTACCATAGATGGAAACTCAGTGCTTCCAAATTCCTGTGGAAATGAAGGAGAGCTAAAGTTTTCAATGGAAAGCTAACGTAGAAGAAAAGCAATCATGGACTTTCTCGTTAAGCTTCCCCTCGTCCATATGCACCGACAACAAAACAATATAAAATGGAATCAACAAGACCGTCTCTGATGCCAGATCCGCTAGATCTTCAAGATTTGGACCAGTGACCTCAAACCCTAGCCTTAATCCACCACCAAATCCAACCCCTTCTTCATAAATTCACCTTAGCCTCAACAACGTCAACTATATCTAGTCAATTTCATAAAGCTTCATCGACCTCCACCTCAACCAACACCCTAAATATATATCATCGATGCCATTCATTTTGTCACCATCTCTATCTATATCCAGCCTTAGCACCATCAAGAACCTTGCTAGATCCCCATTCTACGACATGCTCAACCCGTCGTCTAAGAGCATCTTTCCCAACCACATCCACTCCTCACATCTGGATGTCATCACTTATGCCCAATATCTTGTGACCTCATTCAACTCAAATCCCGATCTCATAGACTCTCGAGTGACTCTGTCTGACCATCTACCAAGCCTCCCTCGCTCAAAACCCCACTTTTCTAAGATCCTCTCCAAAAGATCGCCAAGATTATGTCAAGAATGTCGTTCAAATATTTAAATATATTCATAAAATAAATATCATTCTTTTACATATATCGGAAGTAAGACTCCACTGCATCTTGAGAAGCATTTTAATGGAGAGCATTTGATCGTCAACAACACCTCTCCCAACTCTGAATACTGCATAATCGCACCTTTCCAAATTTTCTTCCATAATTTGATCGACCTTGAAGGCAAGATCTTTTTGAAGGAGTAGTTAGAGATAAGGTAATGTTAGTAAAATAAATGTATTAGGTAATTGGGCAGGGCTATGAGACATTTAATAGGTAATTAGTGACTCACAAAGTCTTTTACATCTATAAATAGCCTCCATTGGAATCAGGATGAATGAATGTTCTATTCCCTTTTCTTGCGTTGCGGGCGAACTCGAATCCACCTTTTATCATTGTGATCCTCAGTTACCATAACACTGCTACCTAAACGGCATTAAACCAAGCAGGTTCCAGAGAAGGAAATGTAGGAACAGCTATGGTTTACGTATGTTAGCGTATTGCAAAAAGACTGATTAATAACAAATCTTCCAACACCATCAAAATATACGGTTTACACCGAACACTCAAACTTTTCAATAAAGACAACCAAATACAGAGACTATAATACTTCATTTATTGAAAAAAAAAAAAGTAAATCAATTTTCCATTGAAACTCCAAAAGATCGCCAAGATTGTGTCAAGAATGTCGTTCAAATATTTAAATATAATCATAAATAAATATCATTATTTTACATATATGGGAAGTAAGACTTCACTGCATCTTGAGAAGCATTTTAATGGAGAACATTTGATCAACATCACCTCTCCCAACTCTGAATACTGCGTACTCGCTCCTTTCCAAATTTTCTTCCATAACTTGATTGACCTTGAAGGCGAGATCTTTTGAAGGAGTAGTTAGTGATAAGGTAATGTGAGTAAAATAAATGTATTAGGTAATTGGGCAGGGCTATGAGACATTTAAATGATTTAATAGGTAATTAGTGACTCACAAAGTCTTTTACATCTATAAATATCCTCCATTGGAATCAGGATGATTGAATGTTCTATTCCCTTTTCTTGCGATGCCGGCGAACTCGAATCCACCTTTTATCATTGTGATCCTCAGTGACCATAACACTGCTACCTAAACGGCATTAAACCAAGCAGGTTCCAGAAAAGGAAATGTAGGAACAGATATGGTTTACGTCTATGTTAGCGTATTGTAAAAAGACTGATTAATAACAAATCTTCCAACACCATCAAAATATACGGTTTACACCGAACACGCAAACTTTTCAATAAAGACAATCAAATACAGAGACTAAAATACTTAATTTATTGAAAAGAAAGTAAATCAATTTTCCATTGAAACGAATAAGAAGAGAATGGAGTGAGCAGGGATTTTACGGGATCGAGATCGGAATCTGAGGAGAGGCCAAGCATTTCGCGTATGATTTTGCGGTCAGTATCGTCGAGGCCAGTCCGCCGGGTCCGCCACAACGCCTGCAGAATGTACTCCACCGACTCCCAGGAGCTTGACTGCAGAAGCAGTGGCAGATGTCCCCACAGCGAGTGTTGTAGCTCCATCAAATCCAACCATTTGGTGGGGCAAAAATACCAAACACAGCGATTTATCTATCGATCTGCTTAAACCCTAATTGTTGTCTCCTCCTTCAATGAGAGGATTCAGTGAGGTCCCGAAAATAATTCCATTGTACAATTACAAATACATCGCTCTATATTCATTATTATCATCCGTATCTTCCTAAAAATTTTAATATTTTAAATGATAGATATTATATATATAAATAATATGAATTAAAGTGTTATGTATGTAAATCCTCATAAATTTTATCAATTTGTATTGTCAAAATTTATAGAGAAATTTAGCTTGCTCATAATAGCTCAACAATACGCCGGGGGAGAAATATAAATGATCTTTTATTTTGTGCCAAAATACTCTTAATATTATCTCCACAATAACATCAAGCCTATCCTACTATGCGGGTTGGTTATACTAATTAGGGGTGTCCATTTTTGACACGACCCGAAACACGACGCGAATCAGACCTAGAAAAATCCGAGTTAGGGTCAACCCGAACCCGAAATGGGTCAGGTTCGGGTTGACCCAGCAACCCGAAAATGACCCAAAATTTACCCGAAATTGACATGAAAACTCCTATTTGACTCGAAAACCCGAGATTGACCCTTTTTGACGCGATTTTGAACTGAAAATCGAAGATTGGCCCGATTTTGACCCGAAAACTAGCAATTTTAGGTGAACTTCGAGACATTCGTGTCGGATCGGGTTGAACCAGACCCGAATCGGGTCGGGGTCGGGTTCGGGTCCGGAAACCTGACTCGTTTTTAAAAACGGGTCGGGTTCGGGTTGACTCGAACAGTGCCGGCTCAATTCCGGGTTCGACCCGAACCCGACCAGTTGACCCGAATTTACACCCCTAATATCAATTTTTTTTTTATTATGTCCTATTAAGAGTTAAATTCTTATTTAAATATAATAAGAAATTATTTCTAATATTTTCTAACTAAAATATTTTATAACATAGATCAAATTAAATATATATATTCTCTTAATCGGGTCATCAGAAAGATCACATTTTATGTGACCAAATCACCTAAGACGACTCTCTAATATTATCTACCAATGGAGTTATTCCAACCTGTTCGCATATATACTCATTATGTATTATGTCACTATGTACAAAACCACTTATCCACTTGAGCATCCTCATCTTTGCAACACTAACTTAATTTGTTTCTTTCTCTTTTAATGGCCAACATTCTGCACTATAAAGTATTGTAGGCCTCACCATCATCTTAAGGGAAAATTCTATAAGATGATGGTGAGACTTTTTAGTACATCCTTATAAAAAACACTAAACAAAGTAGATTAACGACTTCAATAGTTATAGATAAATTTTTAAATACTTAAATGATATTATATTGTAGGAGTCAAGTGGTTGTGTAATGATTTATTAAGCTTTATATTAGATTTGTGTAATCAAAACGAGGTCATTTTAATTGAGCCGTAATGTTGAACTAGATAGAGAATTGAAGAGATTGCTCGAATAAAGTTCGATAAGTAGGCAAATTTTCTTCATATATGGTAATACCTGGTTTAAATCTTATTCAAATTTGATTAGAACTTTATTTGAATATGGTCTATACTATATATGAACAAGGTTTGAAATATATTTGATTATTGTTCTACACTTTAATTTGAACCTTGTTTCAAACATTTGAACATTGTTTGGACATAATGCAAAACATTTGAACATTGTTTGGAATAATGCAAACATTGTTTGAGCAAGCATTCTATTTCAAAATTTTCTAATCCATTGAACTTTTATACTAAAAAAAATGTTTAAGAAAGTAGCAAAAAAGTTGTCTCAAACAAAACCATAGAGTATCAAGTCATATTTTAAAAGCAGTTATCTCCAAAATAAATTTCTAGCATAATTCTTTCAATAAAAATATGGTGGGCATATTTGTCCAAATACCACTATTATGAGGCATATAAAATCAAATTTCTCAATTCCAATGCATAACACCAAAAACTTACCTATATGCATAACATCTTAAACTTACCTATATACAAAACTATCAAATTCATATATTTGTGCTAGCCATGATCAAATTGTTGAGAATTTGACAGAAGTGAAAAAATATGGGTTCGAATTTTATTGTGAATTTCAATATTTAAGTAGCAATTTTAAAAATGGAGATAAAATGGCTAATTTTGTAAATAGTTAAGCTTTAAGCGTTATACATGTAATTACCCAATTTTTTATTTGAAACCACAAGGGCTCATTTGGTAGCTTGTAAGTAAAAAAATATTAAAAATTATTATTATTATATTTGATGGTAGTAAGAAAATACATCTTTCAAATATGAATTTTAATGCGCTTTTCAAATCTTAAAGTACTCAATCATTTGAGCCAAATATTTTAAATCTAGGTCATCTGAAGACTATTTCAGCAAATTTATTGTTGAGATAAGATGGTTTGACAAAATAGAACCAAAAGCATCCCATTTAAGTTCATTAACGCATAAGGATGTCAAGAAATATAACATGATTAACATGGATCAATTCTAATTATCTATAAAGCATTTAGATTTTTGAAATAAATGGTCAGAAAACCCCATCAAAAATTTTATAAATACATTATTTTCTTACATTAGGCATTTGTTGGAGAGAATTCTAGAGCTTTTCTTGCTAACATATTAAGTTACTAGCCAGCTAATATTTATACGCATCTTTGGTATGGCCCAATGTTGTTAGCCGAACACAATTTCAATGCCTAGCATTATCATGGTCCCATGTCATCTATTAAACAACATTAGCACCTTCATTACTCATCATTTGAAATCATTCATCAATGTTTGTTAACGCCATTGCCCAATGTTTATTGTTGACTACCATTCAGCACCCAACAAAGACAGATATCAAGCACCCTTCAATCACTAAGATTCAATGCCCATCAACTATCATTGTACGTACCTTTATCTTTTTATTACTTTGTAGGCAAGGAATTAAACTAACTCAATTAATATAAGATAGTTTATTTAACAAACATGAAACATAAAGATGTATGTATTTGAATATAATATGAGATTTCACTTACCTAACATGTGATGTTAGACAAGGTTTATTTATTCCGGAGGATCTAGTTTTCCATGGTGCAAGCGTGCACTTGATTAATTATATCCTGGATAAGGAGACCAAACAAACTCACAAATGAGGGTGTTCATTCATGTTCCTTAGGGTTTAATGTAATAGGGCTTATAGGGTGCTTCTTATCCCCAAAGACAAAAATAGCTCTAGTGTCTTCCAAATATGTAGGGCGAGCATAATCAATCATATCTAAAAGCAGGCAAGAGTAAGAAGAAAGTATATGCATAGTAAAATGTTGGAAACATAATGGTAAAGAAGGTATGGGAAAGACATCACTAAACACTAGTTATAAAAGTTCCATAGTCGAAAAAGAATAAAGATTGCCCAATGATGATAACTAAATAATAATAAAAGAATTTTAGCCTCAAACTTTAATATAAGGTAAGAACTTAATGCGCCACTAAGGTCTAATATATAAACTAACAGGATAAGACTAACTTGAAAAAAATAAATGTATGGGATAAGATTAATCTATTTTTTATTTAGTTATACTATCCTTAGTGAGATATAAACAAATGTAGCATTATTGATCAATGAAAGGTTATGATTAATTATTTTGAAATTTTGTCTTAAAAAAATATGCATTGTATTTTAAAATATATTATATTTTATATTGCTTATAACTTATGGCAAATGATTTAACAATTTAGGAGCCTAATGAGGTTTCTTAGGCTAATAACATTACAATTGAAATAATCTAAGAAAAAAACAAGCTTTTGCTAAGACACAATTATGCGAATAAATATAACAAATTATAGCAAGCAAATTATAATATGCGAAATACAGTTAGGTTTTATAATACACTCTAAAAAAGATGCTTAGACAATCAAATTTATAAAACAATCATAAATCTATACAAAAATTAAAGAAATGTGTAGTCTTCATATTGGAATCCAATTGGTGCATGTATGGGACTCTATTGTATAGCTCATCCCACATCTATACTTAAAAATACATAATAAAAATAAAATCACATGGGAGCATTAGCTACCACACACATATTTCATCTAAACATTTATTTTAGTCTATAACAACAATGCAACAAGCACTAATTTGAGGCCTTTGAGAGCATTATGTAAACCATCACATATAAAATAAAATATATCTATCATATTATAAATAATTATAACCAATTAGAATTGTCATCCCAACATACATCACTCAACAAGCACAAAAAATTAATCATAATCACACTATGGTTGTAGGATTTATAAGAGCATGCTTATCGCAATGTATAGTCTGTGTATAAATGTTATTAGTGATAATCTAATCGATGTGCAATGTCAACATCTCAAATTGATTAGAAAAATATACAAGTTTTTTTATCAAGGGTGGTTTTAGTTTAAATCATTGATGAATTGACTAAATTTGTTAATAGATTTTATGAATTAAGGTTTTCATCATTAAAGGTTATAAAAAAAATCTATGAGTTATGAGCATGACAAACCATGGGTGGGTGATCCCATCATAAAGATTATAAATCCTATGGTTAAAAGATAAATGTTTTAAAAATATAACATGGTGGAAGAACCAAGGTTGTGAAAACTGGATCAGACAATGAACTAGAAGAAGGAGAGGTCCACGGATCAATGATTCAATTGAGACTGAACCAGGGTTGAACTGGATGATATAATAAGTACTAAAATTATTCAAATATAATATAAATTATGTAATAATTAAAATTTTAATAAAAAATTCACAACTACTTTGATTAAATCTCATGAACAAGCTCGATTAAGGCTTAGCATAAAGCTTATTAAAAAGCTCTATTAATAATTAATATGAATATTACAAATATAATTATATGCATAATAAATAGATTTTAAAATTAAGAAGTTTAATAATATAAATGTATAAGTAGAAATATAAACTTTAATAAGAATAATAATATGATACTTAATGTAATATATAAATTTTATAATATAAAAACTTATGTTCCTAACTTTAATAAATTATATGCATTATCAACCCAGATTTACATCCCAAGCAATTTGAAAATTTAACTCATGCAGAATTCTCACAGGTTCTTAGTCCCACATCATAAGAGTATTTTAAGTGGTTCTCTTTATATAGTGTAAAGCATAAATCATAAGCAACAAATAAAGTTGCATAATATAGTAAGCTAGCAAATTTATAATTTGGTTAAATTTATTTGCATAAGCATATGTCTTTAAATATATATTTAAAACTAAAAAAATTTATAATATAAAATATAATATTAAATTTTATTTAAATAAAAATAATATTTACCAACCGATTCGATCCGATTTTAAAAACACCGGGAAGAACCCATCTCATAGATTTAGATTCTAAATCAAGGGCTAATATATGATAGGGTGCTAATAATTGAAAGTTTGATCAACTATCAATCATAGATATAAAAGTAACTCTCAAAGTCCTTAGCTCCTATGAGTGAAGTAGTAAAACTCTTTAAGGGACCCTAAGAATTAGGCATGCTCCACCCAAGGATGGACTATGACATTATAAGATCAATGGATCTAATGAGGTCGACATTCCATCTTAGTGTGGAATATTGCATCATTATCTCAAAGGGATGCTAACTAAAGTTAACAACCTGATGTCTAAGCAAACTTAAAATCATCTAAGGCCACTTAATCAATACAAGATAAATATAATAGATTATGATCTAGACCTTTTAGGTCTAACTAAGATAAGACTTTAGTCTAAAAGTATGGGTCTTGCTAGAAGATGCAGGGACACTCATTAGAGGTTGTTATTGGTCCACTTTTTTTTTTCGCTTAATTTATAAATTAAATTTAAAGGTAGTTACTAGTCCACTTAAGATAATATGAGTGAGAAAATTAGGGCTAAGAATGGTGACAAACTTAAGGTCAATTATGGATGTTTAGAGCCAAGTAGGAAAGTCACTAAGTGACTCAAGATCAACTTGGATTACCTAAAGAGGTGAACTTGGGGTACTTCGCCACACAGAGGAGGTAAAAGGGATTCTGACTATTTTGTCGCACCGAGTTGGTGAAAGTGGTTGTGTAAGAGCTTCTTCGCCTAGTCGTGAGGGGTGAATGAGAGTCACTATTTGTTTAGTGTAATATCCAAAGAGGTGAGCTTTGGGGAGTGGATATAGGTCAAGTCGACCAAACCACTATAAAAATTTGGTTTACGTTCTTTTATTTTGTGTATTTATTTTTTACAATTTATTTTCTTGTATATTTAATTTTAGTGCAATCTAGTTCAGTTTGATAATCATTATGGTTGATTGAATTGATTTTTGTTTCAAAAATAAATAATAAATAAAATTTGTTATTTGTTTTTCTTCAAAATAAAAAATACAACAATATTAGTGTTTATATTTGGCATTATTATTTTGATATGGTATTTTGCTTTTGCATTAAAAATTTAATTTTAGTTATTCAACTAAAAATATTTTTAAAAAGATTTTAAATTGTAATTCACCCCCATCTTGGTGTGTCATTCCATCATTCAATTGGCTTCACAACTATCTATTGAAATTTCAATATTACCAATATTTCAGTTACTACATGTCCAGTGTGTACCAAAAGTGACCTTCCTTCTCTTAGTGCTTCTTGAGCGACTACTAGGTCAAGGTATTTGACATTGGGCATTCTTTTTTGAATCAAATTATGAAGTTTCTTAACGACTCGTTTGGATCTTGTCTCATTTTCAATAGGACTTGTGAAATTTTGAGAAGTCTCTAGGCGTTGAAGAATTATGAAATAAATATTAACTTGAATTCGAAGGTGGTGATCTACCCACTGGGTAGGCGAGTGACCCACCTTAGCATCAAAATCTTTCATAGTAGTGAAAAAGATATGATACTGAAGGGTGTCATCGATATCAAAGAGGGAAGTTATGTACTCAAAAGTTGCCACATGATCTTCAGGCGTAGTTTTACCTTGATAAGCTTTAAATTGAGGCACCTTAAACAAAGGAGGTACTCTTGCTTCAAAGGTTGGTCTGAAGAAGGCATTGGTCTGCCCTAGTTTAGTTTCTTTAGAAGATCTGGCTGTTGGATTGAAGTTCTTGTCTCTCGTTAGAGGGTGAGTGGGATTGGCAACTAGATTCAATGGGTGAGCTTACTCTGATGGCTCTTGGCAAGCACCAGGCTTAGACGGTCCTTCAGGTGCACTAAATACTCACGGTGAATGGTTAGTGACGATAATAATGTCTTGATTAGATTTCAAGAGGCACTCTTCCATGTCCTGCAATTCATAACAAGTTATATACTTGGATTCATGGTACTCTTTGAGGCTTCATACTGAATGGTTGTAATAATTTTCTTGCCTTCGACATCAATCCACACTCACCGCACCTTTGAGGATGTCGAATCATGTTTTATTATGTGGATGATGTTAGTCCATACTTTATGCTACATGTAGGTTGAGAGCCGATATGGACAATGTGATGAACTTCGAGTGTAAGGAAAGAAAAGAGGAAATTTGTTTGGGAGTAATATGGATTTAGATAAAATCATTATTATCCAAGTTAGAAATAAAAGAATGGTAAAAGTAGGAGCTCTGCACTATAGAGCTCGATCTATATAAAAGAAGTGATATAATGCTTTGAAGATATGGTCATAGGTTTTTAGCTTTCTTTTCCCTCCACTGTACTTCAGAGTTCACAAAGTTTTAGAAGAATAAGATGTTTCTTTAAGCCTCCCTCCCCGCATTTTTATACGGTTCGAAAGGATCTAGGGGTGATGCATATTATGTAGTTGTCTAATCATCTTGTAATAATAACTAGTTGATGTTGAGCTGGTCGGTGACTGAATGAGATGAGTTAGATAAGGTCGGATGATAGTTAGTAGTCACCATGCCGAGATAAAAAAAAGGGCGAGTGTCGTTCAGTTGTCGTTGATGGGAGATGGCGGAGGTATCCAGGTCACCCTGCATAATTAGAAGGGCGAGTAGCTTTTGAGTGTGGTCTTCAGGCGTATATGAGTGGGAAATTCTAGAGAAGGTGAATGTATGTTGATAGCACATTGACATAGCGAGCATGAAGGCCTTGGTCTGGCTTTGATGGATAAAGACTTGTATAGCTAAGAGAGAAAGTTCAAATATCACCTTCCACGGGGGGAGACGATTGCCTAGGGGAGACGACTCCCTGTCTGCCGTGCTCTGGTGTTAAGCTCATTCTAGCTACTGAGCAAGTCCCTCGAACGAGCTATTCTGAGAATGGAGTGCGTCCTCCTATCGCTCAAACCGAATGTAATATGCCAGACACTTGCAAAATGGGTACGTGCACATATATTAATGGGTGCACAATACATTTGAATCATCTTATATTAAAATAACTCTAAATGTGCTCATAGGTGAACAATCCTTATACTTTTACTCTATAAAATAAGAAAAATTAGAGCATACTTTGCACCCTCCATATTTTTCACCTTTTAAGTATCACCAATTTAATTTTTCTTATATTTATGAGGAATGTTATATTAGCTTTTTTCATAATCCTTGGAGATGAATCATTATTGAGCTTGCTACAAAATAATAAAAAAAATTTAATTAGAATAAGTTTTATAGCTTTTTTTTTCTTTCAAAGGCTATAATAAATTAATAATATTTTTTATTATGATTGTGTTTGATAAAAAAATTAAAATAAGATTGTTGCGTCCTGGAGTATTCGCGGCGGTAGAGAAATATATAGTTTAACGTCTTAGCATTGTACGAAGATCAAACACACAATCAGATAAGTGAGAGGGTGTAGCGTTCATAAGAGACACCAGAGTTTTTACATGAAAAACCCCTAAAAAGGGGGAAAAATCACGGGGCCTAGCCCAGTTTGAATGAATCCACTAGTATTTGTAGTCGATTACAAACGAGGCCTTCTTAGGGAGAAGGCCTTGGCTTGATGTCACAAATGTATATCATATAGAGTGTATTACATGGTGAGAGTTACAATAGATGTATTTGTTTTATCAGCACGACCATAGTCGATAGGATGGAGGTCGGAAAGACCGTTGTTTGGTGATAGAGGTCGGAAGGACCATAGTAGGCGACAGAGGTTGAGAGGATCGTAGTCGGCAGGAGACCGGGGTCTGAGTGACCGTTGTATGGTGATGGAGGTCAGAGTGGCCATAGTAGACGACAGAGGTCGGGAGGACCGTAGTCGGTAGGAGACCGGGGTCTCAGTGACCGATGTCTGGTGATGGATGTCGGAGTGACCATAGTAGGCGACGGAGGTCGGGAGGACCGTAGTCGGTAGGAGACCGGGGTATGAAAGACCGTTGTCTGGTGATGGAGGTTAGAGTGACCATACTAGGCGATAGAGGTCGGGAGGACCGTAGTCGGCAGGAGACCGCGGTCTGAAAGACCGTTGTAGTAGGGCGGTACTCTGGTAGAACTCTAGGCGTCAGGTAGTGTCCCAGCAGAAGTCTGGGCTTCAGGTGGTGTTGAGGCGAAGGTGATGGCCTATGGCGAAGGTGAGGGCCTCTGGCGAAGGTGAGGGCCTCAGGCGGTGGTCCGGCGAGGGTCCGGCGGTGGTCCGACGATGCTCCGGCGACGTTCCGATGAGGCTGAGGGCCTCATGTGGTGGTCCGACGAAGCTCCGGCAGTGGTCCGACGAGGCTCCTGCGGTGGTCCGGCGAGGTTCCGGCGATGGTCGAGGAGGAGCTTCTTCCTTCTCTCACTTATCTTCTTTCTTCTCTTCTCCTCTTCTATTCTTGCTCCGGTCCCCCTCTTATGAAGAATGATGGCTCTATTTATAGTTTTTCTGGAGTGACATGACTTGTAAATATGCGTGAGGTCAGGTGCGAATAGGGAGTGGTCGAATGGACGGTTGATGTTGAACCCTTAGATCGTGCACCGTTCATTAGACATTTGAAGGTCTTAGTGATATCGGAATTTGGCAAACTTGGGCTCGTTGGATTTGTCTCGTCGAGTCGTTCGATTTGATATAAGTTCGTTAAAATCGGAGACCGTTTGGTAACTCAAATTGTGGTTTGAACCTTCCAACAGTGCTTCGGGTCCTTGATTTGGATTCATTTGGTCTCGGATTGGGTTGAATTTGGTGTCGTTGGGTTTGTATTTCCGAGACGCTCAGTTTGACTATAAGCTCGCTCAAATCGGAGTTCGGATGCTTCCGGATTTAATTTTTGAAGTTTCTGAATTGATTTTTGCATAGAGATTCGTGTCCGATCGAGATAATTTTATGATAACGTAACAAAAATCATAATTAAATTCTAATAAATTTTAGAATCTTCTCCTGCCAAAAAAAATCTTGAGGAGCAAAATCTATTAAACTCAATTTCGAGTTTAATAATGATTTCACAAAAGTTTCAATTTCTTTAAACCATTGACCGCAAATACGTTTCTCGCTAACAATCCATCCTTATCCCTCGTTCCAGATCGGACGGTCAGAATCGTCCAGGTCCATATTTCATCATTTGTACTTTCAAGGGTCTAGCCGCGTAGTTCTCCAGAGCTAAAGCCCCGTTCGTAAGGCCGTAACCATAAGCTTCTCTGGAATATTGGGTTCTGCCATCCTCAAATCTGTCTCCCTCCGCCGCCCCCCTCTCTTTCTCTCTCCCTATCTCTTACTCCTCCTTACACGCTAGCTCGTCCTCTGATCGCTGATCTCTCTGTTCGATGGAGGTTCCCGCTTTGTCCTTCTCTTCCCAGGCGCAAACCCTATCTCCTTCGTTTGAGCAGTCCTCTCAAAAACTTGAATCGTATGATTCCAGTCCACGGCCTCACCCTCAGCAACAAGTTGCCCAAGTTGACGGTCAAGCCGGGGAATCTAATGTTTCCCAGATCTCCCCACCACCGGAAACCCTAGATCCTTACCCCCTTCTTCCACCCTCATCCGAAACCCTACATACTTTTGAAGACTCTAGCATCAAGCACGATCCACAGAGGACGGATGCCCCTGAGAAGCCTATTTTCACAGATACCACCAACCTTCCTAAGGCCTACAGCGGAACCGACAGGGATTGCTCCGGGGGGGAAGAGGAGACGAGCAGTCGGCGACGACGGCGAAGCCGATGGGATACGGATTCTTCCGAACAGAACGGTGGTGATGGATCTGGCACTGGTCGCAAGAGGAAGTCTCGGTGGGCTGAGGACGAGCCTCTTCCTGTAATCCAACTCCCCGATTTCATGAAGGACTTCACTGCTGACCTTGACCCTGAGGTACAAACGCTCAATATTCTACTTCTTGAGATCAATCGCAAGCTCCAGTCTGTGTTGCCGCTTGATGAAATGCCTGAATGTGCTCGGTCTCCCTCCCCGGAGCCAATCTATGATAACATGGGCATCAGGATTAACACTAGGGAGTATCGAGCAAGAGAAAAGCTGATGAAAGAGAGGCAGGAGATTATCTCAAAACTGATTCAGAAGAACCCGGCATTCCGACCACCTGCAGATTATCGGCCTCCCAAGCTTCATAAAAAGCTGTATATCCCTATGAAGGAATACCCGGGCTATAATTTCATTGGACTCATCATTGGGCCTCGGGGAAACACTCAGAAGAGAATGGAGAAGGAAACAGGTGCAAAAATTGTAATCAGAGGAAAGGGATCAGTGAAGGAGGGAAGGCTACAGCAGAAGAGAGACATAAAGCCTGATCCTTCGGAGAATGAAGATCTTCATGTATTTGTTGAAGCTGAGACTCAAGAGGCACTTGATAAGGCTGTGGGCATGGTGGAGAAACTCCTACATCCTGTTGATGAAGGCCTGAATGAACACAAGCGGCAGCAGCTTAGGGAACTTGCCGCACTCAATGGGACAATCAAGGAAGAAGAGTTTTGTAGGCTGTGTGGTGAGCAAGGTCATAGACAGTATGCTTGTCCTGCCCGCACATCTACTTTTAAGAGTGATGTTCTTTGCAGCATTTGCGGAGATGGAGGTCACCCGACCATTGATTGCCCGATGAAAGGATCTGGAAAAAAAATGGATGATGAGTACCAAAACTTCTTAGCCGAACTCGGTGGCTCTGCACCTCAATCCTTAACTAAGCAGAGCTCAACATTGTCTATTCAAGGTTCAAATTCTGGAAATCCTCCTTGGGCTTTTGGTAGCACTGGGGCGAAGAAGGAGTATGATGAGACTAATTTGTATATTGGTTACCTACCACCTAACCTTGATGATGATGGCTTGATTAGATTATTTGCTTCTTTTGGTGATATTGTAATGGCTAAGGTCATTAAGGATAGAATTACCGGCCTTAGCAAAGGTTATGGTTTTGTGAAGTATGCAGATATGTCAATGGCCAATCAGGCAATAGCAAGCATGCATGGATATCATTTGGATGGGAGGACTATAGCTGTGAGAGTAGCTGGGAAGCCTCCTCAGCCTGCTGTGCCGCCAGGTCCTGCACCTCCGCCACCTGCATCCATTTATCCAACTCATGATGGAACAAGTGGTGGGTATCCATCACAGCAACCTTATATTGCTGGAACTGTGGAAAATGCTCAGCCCCCTCCCCCAGGAAGTTATGTTGGTACTTCAGCTCCATGGGGACCCCCACTTCCCTACCCTTATGCACCTTATGCACCGCCGCCGCCACCACCACCACCTGGTTCAAGCATGTATTCTCTAGTTCCAGGACAAAGTATACCTACTTATGTAGGGCAGTACCCTCCTCTGCCTCCGATCACTGCGCCTCCTGCACCTCCGGGTTCTAGTGATTCAACCCTGAATTCTCTTACCGGGGTTCCAGCTCAGAGTACCACTGCAGCTACCCCACCTGCGTCTGCTCCAGTATACAGTGCACCATATAGCGCTCCACCATATGCAACACCTTCATATGGTTATCCAACTTATTTTAATCCTGTGCCTCCTGCACCTCCTCTCAATTATGACCATACTCAGAGCGTAGGAAATGTGCCATGGGCCTCAAATCCAAGTGCACCTCAATCTGATTCAAGTACGGCCTCAAATCAGTCAACTTCTCAACCTGCGACTGTGGCAAGTTTTCCTTGGGCCACAAATCCAGCTTCTTCTCAACTTGCATCTGCAGAACAATACACAACTAATGGTGTGGATACTGAGTATGAAAACTTCATGTCTGGGATGAAGTGATGGCAATTATTTTACTGTGGTTGTCATCATGCAAGGTATGCCCTAATGTTTGTACTTGATTTACTCAGAAGTTTTATTCATTGTCTGTGAATGCTTTAAAGTTGCTTATCTTTTAAAAAACAAGATATTATGATTTTGAATTGTGTGGAACACATGCTTAGGAAATCATTATACTGCATCTACATCTCTTTTATAGCTTTAGGAACTTGGGCACTGTACTTATAGAACAAACCATTTCTGCGATAGTAACAAGGCTATTTCCTACAGCTAGCACATCAGGATATTACCAAACCAAGTCTTCATTTCGTAAAATTGTATATTATATTTTTCAGTTATGCGTTCAATAACTTTTATTTGCAAGCTTTACTGATTGATTTAACTATTTATTTTTACCAGGTCAGCTGGTGCTGGATTTCAAAATGAATAGTTCTGCATTTTGCAATTTGAACTTCAATCAATATACTTAATACTCTGTCGTTGACCATTTATCTTGGCAGGCTTGGGGTCTTGGTGCTAACGTGAACCTGAATTGTTTCCTCTTGCTATGACTTCAGCTAATTGCAACTTTGGGACTCACTTGTTTATTATTATGGTGATTGCAGAGATTGGGTGCTGATGAGTTAATTATTTTTCATGATATTTATGTAATTGATTTTCTGCTACTTAACCATACTCATTTACTGTAGGATGTGAATGACTAGCCTTGTGGAGTCATCGATCTATGATCAGATGCTGTTCTATTCTATTCTGGCTTGTCAATTTTTATCAACTGACAGTTTTTTGTTATTTATTCTTGTCTAGAACAAGCTGTTTTAGTTTACATTTTTATGCCCCTTCATCTTTTTCTAATATATGTTTGGCTTTGTTTTTTTTATTTAACCTCAAATTTTGCCCTCTGACCCTCACCTCTGATTGTTGTTTGGTGACATCAGCATGGGGGCTACTAGCATTCTTTTGATGGCATGGATGAGACAGGTTTTTTATGTAATATTTATGTTGCATCTACTTGAATATTGTTTGGCTTCTGTTAGCTAATTATTGTGTCTAACTTGCTTTCCAAGATTTTCTTTGGCAGGTTGGACAAATGCATAAGCTGGTTACTTATGCATGTATTTGTGGGCATGCAGATTGTTTATTTCCTTTCTTTCAGCTTTTCATAGGAATTTTTTTTATTGATTTGATGATATCTTTTTCTTTCACTCTTTAATTTGTTAGTTATGTTATTTTCCTTCTTTTCTTGTGATTGTTGTCTTTTGAAGTGTCTGTTTTGATTAAATTTGCTTACTTTACCCCATTCCCTCAGTATTATCACATTATTTTCTCTCCTACCTTTCATTCCCTAACAACTACTACTTATTTTTGTATTTTTTATCGTACCATCATTTCCCTTCACCAGAGAAAGCAACATCAGCATCAACCTCATAACGGTTTATACCAAAAGATCATTATTAATTGTACAATAGATATTTAACAATCAAAATGAAGAGTGTTTAAGTCTTTCATAAAATTTTTTGCATGTAAAGCTTCTCCTTTTAGGTTCTTATGCCATTGAAATACATTTTTTCCAAATCTTTCGAGGACTTATTTGTTTTTACATACTGTTCTTTCCATTTGGAAGCACTACTGATTCATTTTCTTGTTCTTAATAACTTGACTTGTGAAATCTCTGTTACGAAGATTGATAAGCTTGGCCAAGGTACGACATTGGGTTACTATGTTCATAGCAGCTTCACATCAGGTTGTGGTCCATCAGCAGGGACTTACAGCTCATGCTAGGATCTCCGGATGTATTCTCCTATTTCTCTCTCTTTGTTTTAATCATACTACGATTATCGGTGCAGATGCACATTGGTGAGGAGAGTTTTGAGGTGTATTGTTTCGTATGTATTTAGGATTTCCATTGTACCTATTTGAGAAATCTATCGACTTTAGGTAGAATTTTAGAGTTTCCTGAGGAGAATACAGCAAAATTAGTGTGCAGATTACTAGGTTGAATGAGTAGTCTGTAAAAACAAGTGCTTCAGATTGTAGTCTTTTACTTGGAATGTCTCATTTTTATGCCCTTATCTTTGTGTCTAGCTAGAATCTTCGTCATTGCTTACAGTTCGAATAAGTTTGTTCGAGGAAATGGGAGACTGATTTTGCATATTGTCTTTGTATGCTTTGCTTGATCGGTGGTCATGTTTTTGCTTTAATGTCTTAAATGAAGTATAATCTTAAATGAAGTATAATCTACAAGTTTTAACAAATCTTTAAACCTTTTTGTTGACCATAGTTAAACAGCCACAGAAGACTTAGTCTAATACTAGGATTTGATATAGGCCAAGAATTACATTGCACTGAAGAAAAATTAGGTTGACTTGCAGGTGCTTGCCAATCAAGATGGCTAGGTCCATCATAAACTTTTCTTGGTCAACCTAATACTATCTTCTGCATGCTGGGCATTACAAACCTTATTGGTCAGAGCATGCAAATGTTAGTATTCTTCCATCATTATTCTTCATGTTTATAATGCAAACTAATCTGTTATTTGATAAACTCAACAAGACATTCAACATTTTTATTTAATTGACTCTGCATCATTTTGATATTTTATTAGTGTTTGTATACACAATTGATCATTTGTTTTATCAAGGTTTAGATCAAGATGGTCAATTCTTTTATGTAATTTTTGAGGAATTGGAAACTTGTATGCGGAAGCTTATTTGATTGTTGTAATAGCCTGTGTGATGTTCTGATGCTGCTTTCAAATAATTCTAGTTCTGGATAATTTATTATGTAATGTTGAAGATCCCTGATTTCATGGTTCTTGGAGAAATCAACAAGAGGACCATTTGAAATAGGAGAATGTCATAGGAATAGATGTGTGTGCCCTCCATCCAAAGCCAAGTTCATTAAGCCTTGCTGATCTTCACGAACCGGGTTCAAAGCTATTGGCTAGTGAAATGATATAATTCAAAATAAAATAGAAGTCACCAGGTACCATTGCAAATCCTCTTATGCATTCTAGTCAGCCATGGCTATTCAATAACTTTCTCTGTATATTCAACCAACATATACGTGGCCCAGTCCAGTGATCAATCAAAGTCACTGAAACTATTCTCTTGACTCGTCTAAGTTCCAAGGCTACTTGCCCAACTCTCTAGATGAACTCATCATAGTTTAAAGCTACTCGCTAGTCTAAAGTAAAGCTGTTTGAGATATTATCAGAATTCATCAATTTCAAGTGAAGTCGACATTGACTTCAGCTAAATTCATCCTTAGACTTAATCGTGAATTCTTTATGTAATTAGAAAGTTACAAGTTAGTTAAGTTTATTCATTTTATAACAAGTATTTGTTAAGTCTTGCCATATAATTTAATTTTTTATTGCATTTAATGTATACTTGAATCTATAGATAGGGGGTTAGAGAGTGAGCCTGATGCATTTAATCAATCATAGAAGTTCTGTACTTTTTGACAATCAAGTAAATTTTTAGAGCTTCTCACTGTATGTTCTCTTTTATTTCCTTTTTGGTTTTATATCCATTTTTATTAGTAAGGTATTGGTGTCACCTATGAAAAAATTCAGATCCAACATCTTTTAAGGTGTGATGAGTGTGGATCAATGGCTAGAACTTTATGTCAAGCAATAGAAAGGTAGGGTGATAGGTAGAAACCAATCTTCATGGAGAACCAAAAATGTCATTAGTAGACAATTAAGTCATTTGAAGGAAAAGCTAACGAGAATAATTCAAGGATTTATGAAGCGGATTCCAAAAACCACTGCAAATAAAAATTCTTGAGGATAAATCTTCAAACTATCATTCGCCATCATTGACATCCGCTGAGTTTTAGAGCATTCACATCAATCCTAACAATTGGCGAGCCTTATCTTTGTGAAATTTGTGTTGAAACTCCACCTTGAATGGATGAGAAGCATCAATTTCAGTTGAAGAATGCATTTTCTATGGTGATTATTGAGGCACAACCTTAAAAAAACTTCAAAATTTCTCACTTGGATTCATAAAACTGAGAAAATAGATGTAGCCGACCATTTTGCTTATTTTGTTTACTGAGTTCGTTTTTAACATTAATGATGATTTATAGCGTTGATTGTTCTTCATAACATTCAGGGTGTCACTCTTAGTGTGATTCTCCTGACTCCCAATTGGAAGTGTAACTTTCGTTGCGGAATTCAAAAGGCAATTTGTTACTCATTTTTCAAGCTTTCAAAAGCCTTTGAATAACTTTCAAGTATTGTTTAGAATGAGACAAGAATTAAGGGAATATGAAGAATTTCATCGTTAATTTTTAGCGAGGAATTTTAGAAGTGAAAGATTTAGAACTAATTATCACGCAAGCCATACTTGCTAAATGTTTAAGAGAGGGATCTTTTTGATACTCTCAATTTACAACTACCTAGGATGTTAGCTTAAGGAGAATGCGAAAGTCATATAGGTGAAAAACTCTTATTAATAGAATATTGAGGTAAGGCTATTTTTGGACAACCTTGAGGAATAATGCAGAATAATTCTCCAAGCAATGCATCCGATATAAAAAAATTTGTTCTAATTCAACTCCAACCTTTCCAGAAGATGCATCTAATTTCTAGTCTATGGGCTTCACTTTATTGGGAATGGTTGAAGTTGGTCGTTTTACCCTAACAACTAGAGGAAATTTATTCCGGTGATCATTGATTACTTCATAAAGTGGATTAAAGTAAATGCAATGACAAAGCTACTAGCGAAGTTCTTTATAGCTTTATTTAGTTCAATGTAATTTGTCGATATAGTCTATCAATGGTAATAAATTATTGAGAACTGGTCATAAATTTTATATAAGAAAATTGAAGAATACTGTCAAATCTAGGGCGTTCGATTAAAGCTAGGATTAAGTGCATCACTCAGTAATGGACAAGTGAAAGCAATGAAAAAGTTACTTTTCTGTTTTTTGCGTAAGAAAGTTGAAACCATAAAAGGAAATGGGCTAAAAATTTTGCCATAAGTTTTTTTAGTTTTATGAACCGCAACATCTTTAGTAGGGGTGTCAATTATTGACCCGACCCGAACCCAACCCGAAAAATCCGTGTTAGGGTCGACTCGTTTAACAAACGGGTTGGGTTCGGATCTAAACTTTCGACCCGTTTAAAAAATGGGTCGGGTCTGGGTCAACCCTGTAACCCGAAATTTACCCGATAACCCGCTCATTTTTAATTTTTATCGCGTGGGGCTGGGAGGGAAATAGGGTTCGGGTCTCAACTCGAGCGATTGGATCGGACGTCAGTCATGTCGCCTGGCCAGCTGACAGCCGTCCACGTCAACACCTCGTCGCAATCGGCAGTCGCACACGCAGTTCGCACCGGACTAGTAGCCGTTGTTCGCACTGGCGTCGCACCGCCTCAGCCTGTCAGCCCCTGCCTCGTGCTGGCGCCTGGCAGTTCCTGCGTCCGGCATGCTACTCGAGTCCGCATCGACCAACGACCGGCGACCTCTGTGCAGCCAGGCAACCAGCGTCTCCGGCACCGCCTCTGGCGCCTCACACTCGCCGTCTAGCCCCGTTTTTGAATCAAATGGGTCATCGGGTCGGGTCGGGCCAACCCGGGAACCCGTGCGGGTCGGGTCCGGGTTTAATTTCCTGACCCACTTAGCTAAACGGGTCGTGTTCGGGTTGACCCGTTTACACCCGAGTCATGTCGGGTTCGATCGGAACCCGACCCGTCGACCCGAATTGACACCCCTAATCTTTAGTGATTGGGTGAACATTATTTGCATTATCACACAATAATATGCTTTGCTACCCATTGAATATAATCTCCATATTTAAAAAGTTATGGCTGCCTTAACTTTTGAAGAATGTGTATTCAATGATTTGAAGAATTTGAATGAGTGAGGACTTCAAATTTGCCTTGATTTACTGAAAGAATTTAGAATTCAAACCTCATTTTAGGAGTTGCGAGTTTTTATGATCCTAATATTTGTGAGAAGTAATTCTTTCTTGAAATCTTGTTTTGAAAAAAAAAATGATGCAACTACTAGACAATTGATACTCAGTGAACTCAGGTTAACGTAGAGAAGGACCATACATAAGTACTAGTGGTTACCGAATACAAACACACATCAACAAAGAGATACTATGGGACACAGTGATTTGAGAACTTTTTACATTGTAAGAGTCCCTCTAGAAAAATTTTTCTTTTAAATGCATGAGCTTTTTCAATGAATAGAGTTTGATTGCTTCTATGTGCCAATTACATAAAGAAGTTACATACCAATAACTTCACTTAAAAAAAAGTTTTTAAAAAACTGTGGAATTAGCAAAGTTGTTCTTCAGAATGAACTTGGGGAACTCATGCTTCAAATTGACTTTGACGAAGCCTTCCCTTAGAATGGTTTCAAGGAGCTCACTTGCTCAAAATGAACTTGATGAACTCATCTCTTGGAATGAACTTGTAGAATTTGGTTAACTCGTCATTTTGTAAAATCTCAGGATACTTATTAAAAAAAAGAAGAGAAAAGATAGGGAAACTATTGAAGATGTTTGATTTAAAAGTCAATAATTGGCTTTCAACTTGAAGCCACCAACTTCAAGATTGATTGTTAAAATATTTGAGATTTTGGTCAATATTAAAACTTATTTTATAATGAGTACTTAGATGATAAATCAAAAGGCATATTAACTTAAGCTTGGGATCAAAGTGATATCGACTTAGGGTGAAGTTTATAAGTCATGAGATTACTACCTGAAGGAGAACAAAAGGTCTTAGGTAGATAGATAATTTGCACTTAATGTAGTCACATCTTATATTTAATTTAGAGCATGAGTTTCATTAAAATTATAAAAAAAAACATACATTTGATGAATTAAAGTAAATAATATCCCATATTTAGGATTTATCTTTGATCTTGAAGTTACAATCCTTTGGGCACTTTCTCAAACATAAAATTTATCAATTCGGATTTTTATTGAATTGGAATTGGCGACTCTAAGTATTCACTTTCTAGGGTTTTTTTGAAGATGAATAATTCAAGCATCATGCAACGAATCTTAAGTATCTTATAAACTAAAAGTCAAGCGCTAGAACTTTTCACATTAAAAATCAAAGCAATCAATTCTATTGTTGTATTTAAATGATTATTTATGCAATGAGAAAATCTTTGGCCTAAGGAGAGACCCATTGTAGGAGATCACTTATCTATAGTTACAAAAAATATAAAATGTCAAATAAAACTTGAAGTATATATATATATATATATCAAGTGAATTAATTAACACTATTTATTTCATGAAGATGCTCGATAAGGTTTTTAAGAATTTATTTATCATAATTTTTAGTCAGCCAATTCAACCTTTTTGAAGTCACATTAAGTTCTTCAATTTTATTAAACTTATTTAGATAAATTATTTCGAGAATATCTGCTCAACTCATTTGCTTATAACATTCAATGACATAAGTGATGAGAATAATAAAGACATTCAAACTAAATGAAAATAACAATGATTAGAAATATTTCTTCGTCATTATCAATTAGAGTTTTTCTCTAGAGAGTTTAGATACAACAAATACAAAGGAAGAAATAAAAAATGGAAGGTCACTTCAACTTATGTTGTTACTTTCTTCGTCATTATTGGAATTGACTTGAGAATAAGACTCGTGTCGAATAGGATCAAATAAAGATTTTCAATGTTGTTGAACTTTGGTGCTAGCGAGTGCGATTGAACAAATATCTCCAAGAAAAATTTACAAATTTTGGAAGACATCTCTCAATATGGGATCCTAACTTTATGAATTGCTTATGATGCTAACAATGGAATTTAAGTGAATGTTTTTTTTCTTAGTTTGTTGAATTCTCCAACTTTTTATCTTCTCTTTCTCCATGTTGAAATATCCACATTGAGTTGGTTAGCTTATAATAATGTTGTTTCTAATTCTCGTTGAGTGTAATAAAAAATGGTAGTCGCCATTACTAGGAAAGCTTCTTTATATGATAAACTATTGTTCCAGGCCATTGTAACATCATCTACGCCATTTCACAAAATCTTTCTTCCTTTAAAGATGTTAAAAGTTCTCTTTCTTAAATTTTAAGACTTAATGTCACCCGATTTCGTATGAACTCGATACAATTCTCTCTTATAGCTTGTCATCAACATACAATTCATTTGCCAACTAGCCGTGTTTCATTGTAGCAAGATGTAGGTACTTTGTGGACGTTGCACCATGTTTCCTATACCCTTTGGGTCGGGGTTATAAATAAGTACAATTAATCCAATTTTGCAACTAGGTGGGATTAATATGGAAGTTGACTTAGAGCAATTATGAAGTCTTTCTCCATTTTAAGGTAAATCTATTTTCTTCATCAAAGAAAGAAGGTTTGAAATTATGCTTAAGGATTAAGGAAGAAGGGTTTCAAATTATGTAAAGGGTGCTTGGCGACTTGTTTTCTTTTGTCACTCTTTTGTCACTCGGGCCATTAACAAGAATCTTTACTTGGGCTCAAGTCTCTTCGTAGTAGATTCTTTATCAATCACAATTCTAAGAGGATGAGTAGTTGTAACAACCTTTTGGAATTTCAAATGAATTTGACCTGATTGGAATTAAAGGACCAATATTTGATATTATTGAATGAACACATGTATTTGGGGAGAAACATAAGTACTTAGAGTAAGAGCTAAAGAAATTGGATCTCCAGTAATAATAGAACCCATAGTCGGGTTAACCTCAATGCTATAATCAACGAATTATTTAGAAGTTGTTATTGGCTTAGGGGTTGTTTGATTTGCTAAAAAAGGAATACAATATAAAAGGAATGTAGTGTATTTTTAATGTTTGAATTTGTTTGGATTAGTTTAAAAGAAATTCATGAGAATTTTTTTTTGGTTTGGCTTGAAGTAAAATGAATACTATGTAAAGTTAAAAATAATGGTAGTCAGTTGACGGTATAGGGTGGCTTGTGGCTATCATGGTGGTCGATGGTGCCGGCATTAGTGGTGGTTGGCGGGACAAATGAAGGAGGGTGCGGGTGCTTGTGGCCGTTGACGATTGGTGGCGGCAGTGGTGGTTGGCAGTAAGTGGTGGGTTGTAGGAGCGGGTAGTAGCCATCTGCGGCGGCAGTGGTGACCGACAGCGATCACCTACCGATAGAAGTTGTGACAAGATTGCTTTGTTGCGGTGAAAACATTTTTCACTCAAAATTAGACGAGTTTATTTCAAAAATGATTTAAAATAATTTGCAATATATTTTTAATACTTTATGCTGCATTCTTTTTTCATCCAACCGAGCATCAATATTTTCAAAACCCCTACAAAAGAAATATTTTACACCAAACCAAACAATCCCTTAGTCAATAAGAATTTTTTTTTCTCTTTCCTCTTCACTTAAAGATTAGGTGATTAGGGTCATTAGTGATTTCAAAAGATGTGACTAGGGTCATTAGTGAAATCAAAATCAATCAATCATATTTGTTTTGTACTCTTTAGCAATCTAGTAAAATCCCTTAGTTTTTCACTCTTAAGGCCTCTTTCACCCCCCAAGTTCTTTTGTTTTCTATTCAGTCCTAGTTGTAATATATTGTTTTCAACCATAGATAATAAAATTGGATCCAATAAGGCTGATAATTTGTTCACTTGCAAATATTGATGATCACACTATTTTCACTTGACGCTTGACAGTTATAACGGATCTTATTTTTTGAAGATTTTCTCCATTTCTTTTGAAGCTCTGGATTTTTGCACCTAAAGACGTTATATAGAAGATATTTGAATTAAATTTGTTTCCGATACACTTTGATGGCCACGATGAAGCTTTCTTGAATCATGAAGTTTCAACTATTTGTTGCATTACCTTGTATTTCTAGACAATTGGCTGGTATGATTAAGAAAGAAAGCTATGTAAGCTTGCATTTGTTGTCCCACCATGCTATAATATTTATGTTTGGGTTGCGAATGACTGAATTTTATTTCAAATTGATCATCATTAGAAACTGAACTGATGAAAAAAATTAAAAATTGAAATCTAACTGGTCCAAAATGAACTGAACAGTTCAGTTTCTGGTAGTGCTAATTAGCTTGGGTAGGCTTGTTTTCTGGTGTAATTTGCTTTGATTTATCCTGGAAGAGATTTTACAAATGCTCTGAGTTTTTCTAGTTATTATTTTATTAGCATCCAGTGAGTTTTATTGAGCAGTTTATAAGATTTTTATTGGTTTAAGCTATCTGCACAATCTTGAAACCTTCAGAATACAGTTGCTGTGCAATTATTTGCTTTTTGTATTTCTTTCAAAGCTCAGTACTCACATTTGCTGCTTATCCGTTTCATCCTTTATCATTAACATTCTGTACATCAGATGGTCATGGTGCTGTCACATGTAAAGCTTTTTTAGGCTCCGTTTGGGACTGCTTTCTATTTGCTTCTAAAAGCAACTTTTTAATACAATTTTTTTAATTTTGTACTAAAAATTTATTTTAAGAAGTAGTTAGAAAGCCGTTCCAAACGAAGCCTCAGTTATAAAATTATTTGAAAGCTATTTGTAGATGATATGATTTGATACTGATCTGATTGTTTTTTTAAGGGAATAGAGGACTGGTATCGAACTGAGCTCGAACGAGTTTGATTACTTTATAAAATGAAAATTATCGAGTTTACAGCTTTTAATTCGGCTCGTTATTGACCTTTATTCTAGGCTTGCTGACCAACTTGGAATATTGTTGCGTTTTCTTCAACGTTTTCTTAAATATCTTAGATTTGTAATATTAGGAACAATAATTTAAATTATTTTTAAGGAAAATGCCCACCTTGACTATAGCATGGGTCCGTCCATGGCCAACGTTAATGATTGTCTACTTCATTGGTTACCTGGAATAGTAAAGTTGATGTGTGACATTGCTTATAGGCCTTATGTGTTGTTAACACCAATATGGATGCTTGCTGACTTCATTGCTTATCGTTATCATCAACATCAATGCTCTACCTAACCTATAAGACTATAAGTTCAATGCATGACAGTGATGCATGTTGACTATCATCTATTATTGCCAACAAAATTTATGGTTGCCAACATTTATAAGGTTGATGCACGCTATCAATATCAACATCTACAATCAACTTGGTTGCTCATCATGACTACCAACATGGATGCACGTTGTCATCATCAATTCTAGCATGCTATCGCTTATATAGTGGATGTGCACTATCGATGCCTGCAAATTTCTTCATCCATTGTTGCCACCAACATTCATGTATCATATCTTTTATAAAATCAAAGCATGTCGTTGACACTAGCACTGGTACCTGCCAACTTCGTCCTCTCATCATTGTTAATGTTGATGCATGTTATTGCTTATAAGATAGATGCATATTATTGATACCACCATTAATACGTGCTACCTTCATTGCTTGTAGTCACCACCAACTTCGTCATATGCCATCACCTATAAAGTCAATACATGCTATTCACACCAACCTTAAAACCCGTCAGTTTTGTTATGATTCTTTATGAGGTTGATGCAATGCTAACTTTGACTTGTCTAAATATAATATTTAGATTGTAATTATTGGTTTTTATCTTTCACTTCTTAAATTGGAATGATCAAACATAACACGGTTGATCTGATGAAGATGGATATGATGCCTGAAGGCTGCTCTAATTTTAATTATAGAATTTATTTATTGTTGTTCATATCTATTATATTGTATCAGCATCTTTCCTAATGATAGGGAGCATAATCATTTGTAACCAATAAAAAATTATAGAACTATTTCAACTATTCCTCTCATTCCTCATTTTCAATGTAAAAATTGTGTAGTTTGCAACTCTTCTTTTGCCTGTGTATGTGTTGGATTTTTTATGAAAATTTGATTTTAATCTTTTTATTATTACCATCATACATTGTCAAGCATATAATAAGAATAATGAAAGTTCTTACATGGTAATGATTTAAAATTAATCAGTAACATACACCGGCGGAGGCAAGGGGGGGCACGTGCCCCCCCTAAAAAAATTGAAAAAATTGGGGATCTATACATAAAATAGAGTTGGAAACTTTAGAAATTAAATCGGAGATCATATGAACTCTGATTTTAGCAAACTTATAGTCGAACTGAACGTCTCAAAAATACGAACCCAACGGCATCAAATTCGAACCAATCCAAACCTAAATGACTCTAAATCAAAGACTTGAAGCATGTTTGAACCAACAAGGCAACAGCTATTTTGATTCGATCTTAAAGAGGTTTTATGATTTTTTTTTTGTGTAATGATATTTTTAATATCACATATTTAGTTAATATATTGAACCCGTTCTAGCAGAAATCAAGTGATTTGATGATTGGAAGTCATTTTGAGAAGGAAAAAAATAAACTAATTCACCGTCAAATTTTTATCATTTTTAAAGCTTATTATATCGGTCTCAAGTCCGGATGTAAAAAGTTGAAGGAAATTTAAAAAAAAAATAATATAGCCCCCCCCCCCCCACCACCTTAAAAACAATTTCTAGCTCCGCTATTGGTAACATATAGTATTGATAAATCCTTAAAAAATTATCTTGACCGGGCACGAATCTTTAGGCAAAATCAAGCCGGAAACTTCAAAAATAGAATCCGGGATCATCTGAACTCTAATTTCAGCAAACTTATAGTCAAACTGAGCGTCTCGAAAGTACGAACCCAACGACACCAAATTCGACTCAATCCGAGCCCAAATGAGTCCAAATCAAGGACCCAAAGCGCTGTTGGAAAGTTCTAACCATAATTTGAGTTACCAAACGGTTTCCAAATATGACGTTCTTATAGTCGAATCGAGCGGCTCGACAAGATGAATCCAACAAGCCCAAGATCGTCGAATTCCGACATCATTAAGACCTTCAAAGGTCTGACGAATGGTGCACGATCAAGGGATTCAATATCGTCCGTCCATTTGATCACTCTCTATTTGCCCATGATCTCACACATATTTACAAGCTATGTCACTCCAGGAAATTTATAAATTGACCTCTCATTTCTCATGAGGGATCCAAGTAAGAAGAAGAGAAGAAAAAGAGAAGAAGAAGAGAAGGATAGGAGGGAAGAACTCATCCTCGACCATCGCCAGAGTTCTGCGCCCAACGTCAGAATTCTGCCAGACATCCGAACGACGCCAGAGTTCTTCTTGACGCCAGAATTCTGCACGACTTCCGAACGACGTCGGAGTTCTACCTGACGCCCAATTGACGTCAGAGTTCTGCCCGACTTCCAAACGACGCCGGAATTTTATCCAATTTCCGAACAACACCCGAATTATGCCCGACCTCTGAAGGATGCCAGAATTCTGCTCGATCTCTAAGTGATGCCGGAACTCTGTCCGACATTGTAATTGGATCTCAATCCGAAAGTGAAACATTGTAAACTGATCATCCTAAATTTTAAGGACGAATCAGCTTTTTGTACTTCAAACAAACACCAATGGAATTATTTTAACTGGGCGTGGCCCCGTGGTTTTTTCCCTTTCCAGGGGTTTCCACGTAAAATCCCTAGTATTTCTATTTCTCTTATGTTTGTGTGCTATATATCCGTACAACGCTGAGACGGAAGTTTTTTAACTCTATCGTCGCGTATATTTTAGTCCGCAATAGTTTGACGCCCTCTGTGGGAAGGTTATATCACAACTTCAAGTATTGCTACGATGGTCAACAGGCACAGCAGTCATATTGTTGGACTTCTCACTCCAACTCCCACCAGTCCAGAAATCAATCTATGAATCATAGATGCCCGATATCTGCTTCTTTCTACCCTGGGGGAAAAATGCTGCTAGAGAAGGAGCTCAGGACCATCCCTAGAAGAGAGAATCCGAAAAACGGAAGATACTCAAAATGAGATCCTTTAACTCATACGAGAGACTCGGCAGTCTGCATTACCATAGCTGGAGGAAATTCTTCTCCCTCTAGCTCCACCACTAGTCGAAGATGTTCAACTCGAACATCTTCAAGCAGAGATTCATCCTCCTCCGCCAAGGAGGCATATACAATCACATCACGATAACGAACTTGTCGATATAACAAGTTCTACACATCCTTCGCCCACAACCCGGTAACATCGCATTCTCCTAGATCTTCTTGAAGACTCAGCCCAACCACACGTTGCTGAGCTCCCTCACAACGCCTTACTTCATGAACTGCGGAGATTAGTACGGGAAGAGTTCCTCGGAGGAGATGTGAGGCAAACACTTCGACAACGAAACTTCATGGAGTCATCACCTTTAACTGAAGCCATTCTTCAACACCCAATTCCGGTTGGCTTCAAACTACCAAGCATCGAGTCCTACGACAGGACGTCCGACCCGTATGAGCATATCAACCACTATAAAATCATCATGCATATTCAGCGAGCCTCGGATGCACTCCTTTGCCTGGTTTTTTCTGCCACCCTTAAAGGATAGGCTCGAACATAGTTCTATTCACTTCTGTCCAGAACGATCCCCTCATTCGTCAAATTGGCCAAAATATTTGTCGAACAGTTTGTAGCCAATTGAAGAGTTGCTAAGGATTCTTCCCACCTCTTTGTGATCTGCCAAAATGAGGAAGAATCATTGAAGGAGTATTTTCAGCGATTTTCCAATGAGGCCCGACAGATTCCAGGAGTAGACCCTGAATTGCTTAGAGGGGTTTTTCTTGGTGGCCTTCGTCTTGGCCCTTTCTATTCGGCACTCATGCGCGACACTGTTCATTCATATGCCGATCTGATCCATCGTGTGGAGATGCAAATCTCTGCAGATGAGGCTATAAATGCTCATAAAAAGCAGTTTGAGCAAATCAACGAGAAGCGCAAGGGTGCACCTGGGATGAATAATTCATTTTCTCAACAAAAACATGGGAAGAATAATCTATCTCCTAGGCCTCCATTGCCACGATGGGAATCTCGACAGGAGTATACCCCACTCAACACATCTCGAGCAAATGTATTGATGGCCGTTCGAGATCAAGATATAGTGAAATGTCCAAATCCTTTAAAGTATGGATGCATATTGCCTCAACAAAATGGCACTGGACATCCGCAATCATCGACCCTTCGTCTGATATTTTTGTCGGTGGTCCTTTACTTCAGACATTATTGGTTTCTCGCTCAAACTATTGATAGTAGCATATCCTCCAACTCTTTCCTTTTGCTCTCCACTCGACCTTTGAATGCCGGCGAACTTTTTCTTAAATAGCATCAAAATTCTTCCTGTCTACTCACCACTTATGGTTATCCTCCCGTCGTTGGACTTCTGCACATCGCAGGACTTTCGTCGGAATTCCACTCGACTCTAAAATTTCTTTTGTCACAGGACTTCTGCACATCGCGAGACTTTCATCATAATTCTACCTGACATTGAAATTCCTCCCGTCGCTGGACTTCTACCCGTCATGAGACTTGCATCGGACTTCCAACCGTATGCTGATAATCATCGATTTTCCCCGACCGTAGGATCTTGAAGAGGGAGGTGGAAGAAAATAAGTGGCTGCAAAAAAGTCCAACTTCTACACAAGGAGAGAGGCCCTAAATTTGGTAGGGGATGTCACCTGCCAAAATAGGGGAATTTCTCAACTGTAATAAAGTCATAATGAAGGAGGAGAAAGAAAAGAAACGGCTGCAAAAATTTCAACCTCTACACAAGGAGAGGGGCACTGATTTTGCGTAGGAAAAATCACATACGAAAAATAGTGGAATGCCTCCCCTGTTAGAAAGTCAAAATGCGGGAGGAGAAAGAAAAGAAAATGTTACAAAAAATTTTTTCTTTACTAAAGAGGGGCGCTAATCTGAGTAGGAAAAATCACCTACGAAAGATAGCGGAAATCCTCTAGAGCAAGAAGAAAAAAGGAGAATAAATTTTAATTTTTGTACAAGAGGAGAGGCGCTGAGTCAAGTAGGGAAAGTCACATACTGAAAAATAGCGGAAAGCCTCAATTGTTAGAAAGTCAGAACAAGAAAAAGTGAGAAGAAATTTTAACTTATGTACATGAGTAGGGGCGTTGAGTCAAGTAGGGAAAGTCACCTACTGAAAAACAGCGAAAAACCTCAACTATCAGAAAGTCAGAGCGAGAAGAGAAGAATGTACAATTTTTCTCTTAGCCGGGGTCTATTTATAGGGTTTTTTTGGAGAGAAATGGAAGTTTCTAGAAGATTCTATAATTTTTGGAATTTTTAAAAATTTTCTAAATTTTTTTTTGGAACTTTTTAGATTTTTGGGATTTTTTCTGTTTTTTTACGAATTAAAAAAAAATTAAGTCGGTTCGGCCAAACGTCGGCCCGAACCGCC